>NW_025797082.1:0-32926 GCF_021613505.1 Equus quagga | reverse complement strand
ATCGTTGGAACCATTCTGGTTGTGATGATACCCTGCTTGCTGATCCTGTGTTCTTACACTTGCATTGCTGCTGCCATCCTCAAGATTCCTTCAGCTAAAGGGAAGCATAGAGCCTTCTCTACCTGCTCCTCCCACCTTCTTGTTGTCTCCCTTTTCTATGTATCTTCAAGCCTCACCTACTTCCGGCCTAAGTCCAATAATTCTCCCAAGAGCAAGAAGCTGTTGTCGTTATCATACACTGTTGTGACTCCCATGTTGAACCCCATCATCTACAGCCTGAGAAATAATGAGGTGAAGAATGCCCTCAGCCGAACCTTCCGCAAGGCTTTAGGCTTCAGAAACTGCATCCCATAGACATTGAGAAATAAGACTAAAGTTTACTGAATGAAGAACAATCCATTTTTCCTGTTTGTGATTCTTCTCTGCCTCTCTTCTCATCTCTATCTGGATGAAATCCAGCTCAGAAATGACTATTGGAAAGCTCAGTGGAGAGAACACAGCACTGACATAGTTCAGACCTATCACCACCACCTGGAAAACTCCTCTGCCTGTCCATTGTAGACTTATATTCTTTTTCTTTTTGCTGCAATTGGCATTTTGAGACTTCTGTGGCCAAACTATCTCAGGTATTTACTTTGTAATGCGCACCAATGGGACATGTATTGGGGATGGTATAAAATGTGAACTTGGGGACATAAAGTTCATCTTACACTTTATCTTGCTTTGAACATATCTGACTCCATTTAGTAGGAAAAAAGCCTATAATCCCTCCTAGCACATAATTCTCCTCATTCTTTCATTTCATTTTGCATGCCCCTGAGGTAGTGTTGGCTCTTAAATTTGTTGATATTTAGCATGGATAGAGGAAAATCGATCACTAATCCCCATGCACATTCCTTTCTAGCCCTACTAGCCTTAATAAAATCCTTCCTCAGGCTATTTTTCTCAGGTAGAATGACCTGAGTTTCCAATTTTCTCTCTCAACTCCTTTTTCAGGTTTTTAAGCCTTGTCGAAATAACTTCAAACTTTCACAAACATAATTTCTATCATGGTGCTGCTTTCTTCAAAACTTACAATGGATCCTACCTGACTCCAGTATAGGTCTTTTTAACAACTCTATTATATTTTCTTTAGCGCCTTTTGATTTTAAAATTTTATATTTGATGTGGAAAATGCAAAAGGCCATAAAGCACAATTACTGCTTTCAGAAGGTTATAATTTCATCAACAATAGAAATTATGAAAGGAGAAACTACGAAGTTCTGAAGTAATGGCATGTTGCCTAACATAAAGTGACCTTTCCTGGGTTCTTAGCCCACTCTGGCATTTATTAGCTGGGTGACTGTGGGAAATTCAATTAAACTCTTTTTGCCTCTTTCCTCATCTGTAAAGTGGTGCAAATAACAAAAGCATCTATCTGATAGATTTGTTTTTAAGAGTAAATATCATGTGTAAAGCACTTAAGAAAGCACTAAGCGTATTGTAAACCCACATATAGGTATTAACATTTAGCAATAACCTCATCTGAATCTCTCATTTTATAGCTAAGGAAAGCAAGGTTCAAAGATATTTGATCATATATATTTGGAACGAATTTCAGGTGCCTTGAATCTTAGTTCTGAACTTTTTTCAGTACCATGCAATGCATAGCTAAATAATTAATT
Organism: Equus quagga; assembly: GCF_021613505.1. Taxonomy (NCBI): domain Eukaryota; kingdom Metazoa; phylum Chordata; class Mammalia; order Perissodactyla; family Equidae; genus Equus; species Equus quagga. Next base: position 31,262 of record NW_025797082.1, on the reverse strand, counting down.
AACTTAGATTCAGAGCAAAAGACTATTTTAAAAGAGCAGAATAAGGGAGACCTGAGTAGACATTACTGTATGTGAAAAAAGACATGAGAAATATGAATTTAACCCAGCTTTAAACTTCACTAATTGAAATATAACTAGATTTGTAGGGATTAATCAACAAATAGTCTGACACCATTCCAAACTGATTAGACCACGCCTGGAATATCCTTCAAGACGTATGCTGATAAACCAGAAAACCGGAAAGTTTTATAGATGGATAATTAGTTTGTTTAGAGACCTTGAGACTAAAAGAGTTTGAGGGAAGAAATGAGCAATATTTTGTTTTAGAAAGAGAATTTATGGTATTACTGTCTTCAAATATTTGAATAACTAACATAAAGAAGAGGATATAGACCTCTCAGTGTTGTCCTCAGCAGTGAGTGGTAGGGTTAATGGGTAAAATTAATAGAGGGCTATTTTTAATAAATGGCTACTTTTTGAGCACTTTTCTATGCCCAACAGTGTAGAAGAAAATGATTTTTCTTAATCCTCAAATTCCTGAGCAATTGAGCTATGAATCTGGGTCATTTAAACACTGTGATGGAAATACATGAAAATTGGAACTCTTTCTTTACTTGGGGACTAGTGAAACTAAGATAGACTGCCACATTGCAGTCAGGGGTTGATCTCATTCCCTTTTTCTCAACACATAAGATTGTATAACCTAAACTAGACCCATGCTGAAGTGTAAAACAACTCCAATTCAATTCATCAAGTCCTTGAAACAAATACTAAAGCCCCAAGATCCAAGACTACATTGCCTCAATGCCCTCTCTCTTTATCAAGGCATAAATGTATGGAATCTACACATAATTGTCCATCTGCCTTACTTCTCTTTTTTTCCCCTCCAACTCCAATATTCATCAAATACCTCATGGCTTATTTGACCTAAAGCTGCTGCAATCCCTTTTATATACATACTTATTATTCTCATTTTTAAATGCTGAAACAAGTCCTGATAACTTTAAGGCCATACACTCAGCAAATAGTAGCAGCGGGATCTGAAGCTGACATTCTGACATCAACTACAATTTTCTCCCATTACAAGCCAGATATGAGTTATGTTAACAATGCAATAAAGAACTTTCTAAAACAAATCATCACCCTAAAATGAAATGAGCAGGTTTATAACAAAAGAGTGAAAGAAGACGCTACATTGCCACTTGCCAAGGATTATGTAAAGGGTATTCTTTTTTTTTTTTTTTTTTTTGAGGAAGATTAGCCCTTTGCTAACTGCTGCCAATCCTCTTCTTTTTGCTGAGGAAAACTGGCCCTGAGCTAACATCCATGCCCACCTTTCTCTACTTTATATGTGGGACGCCTACCACAGCATGGCTTGCCAAGTGGTGCCATGTCCACACCCGGGATCCAGAAACAGCGAACCCTGGGCCGCTGAAGCAGAACGTGCGAACTTAACCTGTGCACCACCGGGCTGGCCCCTAAAGGGTATTCTTATAAAATTATTCTGAATAATGTCTCTGATATAATTCTATGTAACGAGATTATTTACCCTGTATAGTCAACAAACCACTCCCATGAAAATTTGGGAAAAAGTTGAAAAGCAGAAAGAAGGAAAAAAATCACTAAATTCTCATCACTCAGGGACAAATGATGATAACAGTTTACTGTACTTATTTCTAATAATCTCTGACAATTGCAGACATACTGCATGTAAATCTTTTATAGTTCTTTTTGTCACTTAATATCTTAACTGAGGTTACCCGATTGGACATTCAAAAAGTTATTTAAAGACACCAAAGCAGATTTCTCATCTAAAAACAGAGATAATCATGGTAAATTCCACACAGAATTATTATAAGAATTAAGTGGAATAATGAACGTAAAGCTTTAACCCTAATCATAAATATTTATTTTCCATACTCTTGCAATTATTTGTAAGAATAATATTTAAAGGCTATAAAATATATTACCATGTGTAAGTGCCATTATTTAGTTTATCTATATACTCTCCTATCTTGTATAATTCAATTGTTTCTTATCTCCAGTATAAATAGTAATAAAATGAGCATTTAAGTAGTTTTTTCTTTATTGTATTGAACCACTATATTGAGATAAAATTCCAGAAGTAGAATTAGTGAGTCAAAATCCATGGACTTTTCTGAGTTTATTTTGCCCATACTTACTGACCTCTTACTACGAGCCGTGCACTGTACGTATGAGTATTTCCTGGGGTAAATAGGCACAACTTTTAGTGATAAAGAGGTCAATTTACCAAGTAGTCATAACCAACCTAAATATGTATGCACCTAATAAGAGAGCTCCAAAATATAGAGGAAAAATGGATAGAACTGATTTAAAAATAGATAAAACCATCAATGTAGGGGAAGATTTCCATACCTTTTTCTCATTAATTAGTAGGAACAAGTAGAAAGAAAATCAGTAAGCATATAAAGAAATTGAGCAACACTAGGAATAAACTAGCCCAAAATGACATTAACAGAGGACACCACACAATAATAGCCAGATATTATTTTCTTTCTTTTTTTCTTTTTCTTTTCCTTTTTATTTATTTATCTTTTTGGTGAGGAGAATTTGACCTGAGCTAACATCCATGCCAGTCTTCCTCCATTTGTTTGTATGTGGGACACATCCACAGCATGGCTGGTGGGTGGAGTAGGTCTGCCCTGGGATCTGAACATTTGAACTCAAGCTACCAAGGCAGAGCGCATGGAACTCAGCCACTGGGCCAGCCCCAGATATCATTTTTTAATTTCAAGTACATATGTAGCTAATTATTCATAGCTAGTATATTTAAATACAATAAAACAATACATGTTTGTATTTTTATCTTGTATCCTGTGACCTTGCTAAGCTCACTTATCAGTTCTAGTAACATTTTTTATAGACTTTCTAGGACTTTCTGTATAGATAATCATGTCGTGCCAATACAGTCTTATTCTTCCTTCCCTGTCATTTTCCATCTTTTTCTTGCCTTATTGAACTATCTAGAAACTCTGTTATAATGCTAAATAGAAGTGGACCAAGAAGACATGTTTGCCTTGTTATTTATTAAAACAAATGCTGCAAACTTGGAGACATATGACCCTGCCAAAAGGTTATATCAGTTTACATTCCTATGAAGCATGGTTTTGTCTCATTCCCTGTATCCTTGTCAAAAAATATTTGTTGCCAAATCCTTAGATATTTGCTAATCTGATAAATGAAAAATATATCTACAAGCAGTTTTGTTTTTGTTTTTGTTTTAAGGATTGGCACCTGAGCTAGCATCTGTTGCTAATCTTCTTTTTTTTGTTCTTCTTCTTTTCCCCAAAGCCCCCCCAGTACGTAGTTGTATATTCTAGCTGTAGCATGTGGGATGCCGCCTCAGCATGGCTTGATCAGCGGTGCCATGTCTGCATCCAGGATCTGCACAGGCGAAACCCCAGGCCGATGAAGCGGAGCATGTGAACTTAACCACTCAGCCATGAGGCCGGTCCCTACAAGCAGTTTTAATTTTACTTTTTTTACGACCTCCTTATGTTTAAAAATCATTTTCTCTTTATTTGCTCTATTTATATCTTTTGTGCATTACTCTATCAAATGATGGATCTCTGTTAATGCTGACTTATTGCAATTCTTTATACATATACAGAAAAATCAGATTTTTTTTAATGAGTTGAAAATGTTTTTTCCTGTTCGTCATTTCTCTCTTGACTTTGCTTATAGTGATATTTTATCCTACAGGTTTAGGTATCATACTTGGGTCTACAAAATTATTATTTTATTATTTCTATCAGTGCTTTGATTTTATTGTTTAATGGTTAAATCTTTGTGAATTTTGAATTTATCTGGTGTGAGGTGTGAGCTATTTATTTTTCTCTCCAGTTGCCTGCCAGTTTGTCCCAACACAATTTACTGAAGAATTCATTATTTCCCCTACTAATTTGAAACATTAATATCCTCTTAAATATAGTCAAAATATTTATAAGAATATGCATAAATATTTGTAAGAATATGCATAGGCAACCCTAAGACACTTAAAATTTTTTAATTTAATGTTTCCAAGAAATTTAACAATACTGTACTTATTACTGTTGACACAATAAAAAATTATTAACTATAAGGGGCTGGCCCCATGGCCAAATGGTTGGTTAAGTTCGCATGCTCTTTTTTGGTGGCCCAGGCTTCACTGGTTCGGATCCTGGGCACAGACCTGTACATCACTCATCAAGTCATGCTGTGGAGGCATCCCACATAGAACTAGAAAGACAACTAGGATATACAACTACGTACTGGGGCTTTAGGGAGAAAAGAAAAAGTGGAAGATTGGCAACAGATGTTAGCTCGGGTCAAGCTTCCTCACCAAAAAAATAATTATTAACTACAACTTCACAAGCATCTTCAAAAGATTTTAAAACAATTGCAATGCATCCTATTGGATAGCTCTAAACCTTACAAATAATAAAAAGGAAAACTGGTAAGGTAGTTACTCATAAAACTGGCTTTCAACACGTCCTGGAGCTACGTGGATGTACTAGGCAGTGTTTAAATAAGTGATGTCACACATATGAAATTAAAAGTTGTGAAAATTGCTGTGGAAAGAAAAAAAAGGAATGCTAAGGCAAGCAACAACAAAGGAATATCTTAAGGATCCTTGGGTGTTGATATTTAAGCTAATTCCTCAACTAAATTAAGAGGTAGAGAAATGGCACTCCACACTGAAGAAGATCACAATAGTTCCAGATGAGAAAGAATGTGGTACACTACAGAATTACAAGAAAACGTATTTTGCCAAAATGTTGTGAATATAAGAGGGAGAGGTAGAAATTGGTTTGATAGGTAAGCAGAGGTCAGGTCATACAGGACTTCTTTCAGACCATGTTAAAGAGTTTAGAGTTCAACCTAAGTGCAATGGGCAAACACTGAAAGATTTTGAGCAAGAAGATGATTTTTCAAAAAAGGTAACAATGACTGGTAGGTAGAGAATGTATTGTTTCAAGAGTGGAAAGAGAGAAATTATTATAGGAGACCCTGGTCATAGATCAGAAGAGAGCTAACGGTGGTAAGTTTAGCATAGTAGCAATAGTGATGAGACTTCACATTCTAAACACATTTGGAGTATAAAATTAACAAGACCTGGTGAGATACATTGTATATGGCAATTGAGGAAGAAGGAAGTGTCAAGGACTATACCCATATCTCTGATGTAAGCAACCAGGTTGATAGAAGTCTCCTTTACTGAAATGGAAAGGATAGAGGAAACGCATATCTGGTGGAAGGGATGTGACAGGGAGATAGAGATAGGGAATTCAGTTTGCAGCTTATGAAGAGGTTAGTTTTGTGTATGCAAATAAAATGCTACTGCATTTAATCCACCAAAATAGATACTAGAAGACATGGTTAAATCACTAAAATGGATATTGAACATGACTCAGTCCTTGCAGTCCAGTGGTGAGACAGAAATATAAACATATAATTAGAATCCTGAGTAATAATACATGCATACTAATTAGAAGGAGTAACAGAGCAAGAGTATAAGACAGAATGGGAGCAGGGATTTTGAACTGTATGTGGAGAGGGAATCCAAGACAAATAAGCAGTGTTTCAAAAATAAAAAAGACAAATCACCACAATGCATACCATTATATGGGGTATACATCAGGAGTCTGCAAACTTTGTCTATAAAGGGCCAGAGAGTAAATATTTCACGTTTTGTAGGCCAAGAAGCAAAATCAAGGAAATCTTGTAGATAATTATATAACAAAAGAGAAAACAAATTTTTATCGCTGAAATTTAAAGTATAATAATACTAATTGAGTACAATTTTTTGTAGTATAGGTCTACTAAGAAGACGAATGAAATTATTTTTTTAGGGGGATAAACTTTCACTTAATCAAGGTTCAAAGTCACCAAAATCCATTGCAAATGTTCATCATTTTTTGGTGAGTTTTTTTTTCACTTAATGTATATTTATTGAAACCTACTTGACGTGCAATCTACTGGCACTGTGCTAGACCTAGCAGGAGAATCAGACAGGAAGGGCATCCTGTCTTCTCAGAGTTAACAATCTAATGGGTGGGTGAGGGTGGGGAGGGAGAAGCTCCAGTGGAAGGCTGATTATAGCAAATGCCATGAAACAGACAAGTTAGGAAGATGGGGATGAAGTAGAGAAGAGTACCAACAACTGAAATAGAAACTGGGGCGGGACACTATGCTGATCTGTAATGACATTTTACATATTTCATCCTTGAAAATGTCTTTTCATTCAATTCAATACTGCCAAATACAGTTATCAATCCACAAGTATATGATTTTAATTTAGCACATTCAGTATTTGGAAGATACTTACACAATTCTATTAGATTCTTCTGATATTTACTTTTGGCACATCATTACACTGAAGATTAATCATTTTCAATTGAAGGGGAGATGGAAGCCCCTTAATTCCATAGTTAAATGTATTCTAAATGGAATATGGAAATTTTCTTTGCTGTTGCATCATGTTCTAAAAAATGCTGCTGGAACTCTAGTTTGAGCTCAGAATAAATATTTGCTGTAAATTTGTGTAAGAACGGAAGATCTTGTTTCTTATTTTAACTTTTGACAGCTTGGGAAGTGTATAAAACAGCTTGACATTTCTTATGAGTCAAACATTACTTGTCATCAAAATGATCTTACCACACAGCGAGTTTCACACTTAAGTACTGTTTTGTCTTGTAATTTTTGGTTGAATTCACTAAGAAACTGTATTATATCTGCATCCAAAGATTATTTCCACAGCCATTTAGTATTCAATAATAATGACTGAGGGAGGTTCTTCTTGGTCAGAAAAATTTTAATCTTGGCCCTGCACTAAAAAAAATTGCAATAAAACTTTACTATTGCTATGCTATCAAATTGCTGTGGTAGGGCAATTTAAGATATTCAGCTTACATTTCTGACAAAAGTTCACAGAACTGACCATAACCATATCACAAAAGTGAATTAAATTCACTGTCAATGTGACTAGTTTAATAACAAATGATAGATTCAAATATTTTCTTTAAGTACCTGACGATGAACAAAAGAGCAAATAGCCATAGGTTTTAAACAATTTACATTTTCAAAAACTGTAAATTTTCTAACTAAGCCTTTTCCTGTTCCACCTTGATTTTTACCATCAGTTGCAACACATCCTCACAGATTCCAAGTCAAGTTCTACTGAATTAGTGTTTTCTCAACAGCGTTGAATATTTTCTTGCCTCAGAGTGTTCCTGCAGAGGCTAATTCTCAGTCACTTCAAATTCACCATTAACTCTTGGAATCAACAACAACAAATGAGCAGTACCAGTAACATGGGTCAATTCATCAAGAGCCAAAGAAAACCACTTGCCTTATTTTTAATTGACTATTGATATTGCTCCAAATATCTTCAATTCTTTAATGATGAGTTCTTCCTGAAATGCTAATGGTCTTAGGCAAGTTTGTTTTCTCTGGAGACGATTCTTTTGTTGTTGCAATCAAACACCATTTAATAAACTCATCGTTGGTAAGGACTTTCCTTCTTTGGCTAACAAATGAGCCACTTGGAAACTAATTTTGCCTGAAGCCTTATTTTCATTTTTTTTTTACAGAAGAAATTCTGCTGTGTAAGATGTTACATTTAAAAATTTCAAATTTCTCTCTTCCTTTCTGTGAGTTAGAAATTTTGCAACAAGTACTTAATCTGGGGATGTCTACTTATGTCATATTCTTTTACTTCAGATAGAGTATCATTGCATAACAAACACAATGATTTACCATCTAATTTTATAACAAAATAATCTACAATGTACTTTAAAATGTGACATTTGAAGTCCACTTTCTTTTCTCATTTTGACATGATGAACATGCACTGGTAATAAATAAATAAATAAAATATTGCAGTCCAGAGATATGCATGGCACTCAAAATGCTGTCAAGTAATAACTACATCACTGAGATTTTTTTAACACTTGTTAATATTTACTTTTTTTTCTTTTTTTTATTAAGGTTATGAAAGTTAACATCTTTGTGAAATTACAGTTGTACATCATTATTAGTCATGTTGTAGGTACACCACTTCACCCCTAGTGCCCTCCCCCCACCCCCCTTTCCCCTGGCAACCACCGATCAGTTCTCTTTGTCCATATGTTAACTACCACCTATGAGTGGAGTCATACAGAGTTCATCTTTCTCTGTCTGGCTTATTTCACCCAACATAATACCCTCAAGGTCTATCCATGTTGTTGTGAATGGGACGACTTTGTCCTTTTTTATGGCTGAGTAGTATTCCATTGTATATATATATATACCATGTCTTCTTTATCCAATCATCAGTTGCCGGGCACTTAGGTTGGTTCCATGACTTGGCTATTGTGAAGAATGCTGCAATGAACATAGGGGTGCATGGAATTTTTGGAATTGATGATTTCAGGTTCTTAGGATAGATACCCAGTAGTGGGATGGCTGGGTCATAAGGTATTTCTATTCTTAACTTTTTGAGAAATCTCCATACTGTTTTCCATAGTGGCTGCACCAGTTTGCATTCCTACCAACAGTGTATGAGGGTTCCCTTTTCTCCACAGCCTCTCCAACATTTGTCACTCTTGGATTTGCATTTTTTTTTTTTTTATAAAGATTTTTATTTTTTCCTTTTTCTCCCCAAAGCCCCCCAGTACATAGCTGTATATTCTTCGTTGTGGGTCCTTCTAGTTGTGGCATATGGGACGCTGCCTCAGCGTGGTTTGATGAGCAGTGCCATGTCCGCGCCCAGGATTCGAACCAACGAAACACTGGGCCGCCTGCAGCGGAGCGCGCAAACTTAACCACTCGGCCACGGGGCCAGCCCCGGATTTGCATATTTTTGCCATTCTAACAGGTGTAAGGTGATATCTTCGTGTAGTTTTGATTTGCATTTCCCTGATGATTAGTGATGATGAGCATCTTTTCATGTGTCTATTGGCCATATTCATATCTTCTTTGGAGAAATGTCTGTTCATGTCCCCTGCCCATTTTGTAATTGGGTTGTTTGATTTTTTATTGTTGAGTTGTGTGAGTTCTTTGTATATTATGGAGATTAACCCTTTGTCAGATAAATAATTTGTGAATATTTTTTCCCAATTAGTGGGCTGTTTTTTTGTTTCAATCCTGTTTTCCCTTGCCTTGAAGAAGCTCTTTAGTCTGATGAAGTCCCATTTGTTTATTCTTTCTATTGTTTCCCTCATGTGAGGGGTTATGGTGTCTGAAAAGATTCTTTTGAAGCTGATGTCAAAGAGTGTACTGCCAATATTCTCTTCTAGAAGACTTAATGTTTCAGGCCTAATCTTTAGGTCTTTGATCCATTTTGAGTTTATTTTAGCAAATGGTGAAAAAGAATGGTTGATTTTCATTATTTTACATGTGGTTGTCCAGTTTTCCCAGCACCATTTGTTGAAAAGACTTTCTTTTCTCCATCGTAGGCCCTTAGCTCCTTTGTCGAAGATTAGCTGTCCATAGATGTGTGGTTTTATTTCTGGGCTTTCAATTCTGTTCCATTGATCTGTGCACCTGTTTTTGTACCAGTACCATGCTGTTTTGATTACTGTAGCTTTGTAGTATGTTTTGAAGTCAGGAATTGTGATGCCTCCAGCTTTGTTCTTCTTTCTCAGGATTGCTTTAGCAATTCGGGTCTTTTGTTGCCCCATATGAATTTTAGGATTGTTTGTTCAATTTCTGTAAAGAATGTCTTTGGAATTCTGATTGGGATAGCATTGAATCTGTAGATTGCTTTAGGTAGTATGGACATTTTAACTACGTTTATTCTTCCAATCCATGTGCATGGAATGTCTTTCCATCTCTTTATGTCGTCATCAATTTCATTCAAGAAGGTCTTGTAGTTTTCGTTGTATAGATCTTTCACTTCCTTGGTTAAATTTATCCCAAGGTATTTTATTCTTTTTGTTGCGATTGTGAATGGGATTGAGTTCTTGAGATCTTTTTCTGTTAGCTCATTGTTAGCGTATAGAAATGCTACTGATTTATGTATGTTGATTTTATACCCTGCAACTTTGCTGTAGTTGGAGATTGTTTCTAATAGTTTTTCTATGGATTCTTTGGAGTTTTCCATATATAAGATCATGTCGTCTGCAAACAGCGAGAGTTTTACTTCTTCATTGCCTATTTGGATTCCTTTTATTTCTTTTTCCTGCCAAATTGCTCTGGCCAAAACCTCCAGTACTATGTTGAATAAGAGTGGTGAAAGTGGGCACCCTTGTCTTGTTTCTGTTCTCAGAGGGATGGGTTTCAGTTTTTGTCCATTGAGTATGATGTTGGCTGTGGGTTTGTCATATATGGCCTTTATTATGTCGAGGTACTTTCCTTCTATACCTATTTTATTGAGGGTTTTTATCATAAATGGATGTTGGATCTTGTCAAACGCTTTCTCTGCATCTATTGAGATGATCATGTGGTTTTTGTTTCTCATTTTGTTAATGTAGTGAATCATGTTGATTGACTTGCGGATGTTGAACCATCCCTGTGTCCCTGGTATAAATCCCACTTGATCATGGTGTATAATCTTTTTGATGTATTGCTGTATTCGGTTTGCCAAAATTTTGTTGAGGATTTTTGCATCTATGTTCATCAGTGATATTGGCCTGTAGTTTCCCTTCTTTGTGTTGTCCTTGTCAGGTTTGGGGATCAGGGTGATGTTGGCTTCATAGAATGTGTTAGGGAGTGCTCCATCTTCCTCTATTTTCTGGAACAGTTTGAGAAGGATAGGTATTAAATCTTCTTTGAATGCTTGGTAGAATTCTCCAGAGAAGCTGTCTGGTCCTGGACTCTTATTTTTGGGGAGGTTTTTGATTACTGTTTCTATTTCTTTACTTGTGATTGGTCTGTTCAGATTCTCTATTTCTTCCTGATTCAGTTTGGGTAGGTTGTAAGAGTCTATGAATTTATCCATTTCTTCTAGGTTGTTCAGTTTGTTGGCATATAGTTTTTCATAGTATTCTCTTATGATCCTTTGTATTTCTTCAGTATCTGTTGTGATTTCTCCTCTCTTGTTTCTAATTTCATTTATTTGAGACTTCTCTTGTTTTTTTTTAGTGAGTCTGGTTAAGGGTTTGTCGATTTTGTTAATTTTTTCGAAGAACCAACTCTTTGTTTCATTGATCCTTTCTACTGTCATTTTTGTTTCAATATCATTTATTTCTGCTCTAATTTTTATTATTTCCCTCCTTCTACTGACTTTGGGCTTTGTTTGTTCTTCTTTTTCTAATTCCGTTAGGTGTCGTTTGAGGTTGTTTATGTAAGATTTTTCTTGCTTATTGAGGTGAGCCTGTATTGCAATGAATTTCCCTCTTAGGACTGCCTTTGCTGCATCCCAAATCAGTTGGTACGGTGTGTTTTCATTTTCATTTGTCTCCAAATAATGTGTGATTTCTTCTTTAATTTCTTCAATAATCCATTGTTTGTTCAGTAGCATGTTGTTTAGTCTCCACATTTTTGGCCCTTTCCCAGCTTTATTCTTGTAGTTGATTTCTAGTTTCATAGCATTATGATCAGAAAAGATGCTTGATATTATTTCAACCCTCTTGAACTTATTGATGCTTGCTTTGTTTCCCAAGATATGGTCTATCCTTGAGAATGTTCCATGCGCACTTGAGAAGAATGTGTAACCTGCTGTTTTTGGATGAAGTGTCCTATATATATCTATTAGGTCCATCTGATCTAATTTTTCATTTAATGCTATAATTTCCTTGTTGATTTTCTGTCTGGATGATCTGTCCATTGGTGTTAATGGGGTGTTGAGGTCCCCTACTATTATTGTATTGCTGTTGATGTCTCCTTTTAGTTTTGTTAATAGTTTCTTTATGAATTTTGGTGCTCCTGTGTTAGGTGTGTATATATTTGTAACTGTTATGTCATCTTGGTGGAATGTCCCTTTTATCATTATATACTGCCCCTCTTTCTCTTTCTTTATCTGTTTTGCTTTGAAGTCTACTTTGTCTTATATAAGTATGGCAACACCTGCTTTCTTTTGTTCATTATTAGCTTGGAGTATTGTCTTCCATCCCTTCACTCTGAGTCTGTGTTTGTCTTTGGGGCTGAGGTGTGTTTCCTGGAGGCAGCATATTGTTGGATCTTGTTCTTTGATCCATCCTGCCACTCTGTGCCTTTTGATTGGAGAGTTCAATCCATTCACGTTTAGAGTGATTATTGAAACGTGGGGGCCTACTGTTGCCATTTTATCACTTGTTTTCTGGTTCTTTTGCATTTTGTCCTGATGGAGAGCTGATACTTTGTGTTATTGTCCTTCTGCTTATCTCCTTTGTTCTGGATTTTGTAACCCCTTTCCTTTTTTTGATTTTTCAGGAATGAGGTTCTTCCTGAGCATTTCTTGAAGGGGAGGTTTTGTGGCGATGAACTCCCTTAACTTTTGTTTATCTTGGAAAGTTTTTATTTCTCCATTGTATTTGAAGGATATTTTCGCTGGGTAGAGTATTCTTGGCTGCAGGTTTTTTTCCTTCAGAGTTTTGAATATTTCATTCCAATCTCTTCTAGCCTGTAAGGTCTCTCCTGAGAAATCTTCTGATAGCCTTATGGGGTTTCCTTTGTAAGTTATTTTCTTCTGCCTGGCTGCCCTTAGTATTTTCTCTTTGTCATTGACTTTTGTTAGTTTCACTACTATATGCCTTGGGGTTGGTCTTCTTGCATTAATAAAGTTTGGAGATCTATTGGCTTCTGTCACATGAAGTTCCATCTCTCTTCCCAAGTTTGGAAAGTTCTCAGCTAGTATTTCTTTGAACAGGCCTTCTGCCCCCTTCTCCTTCTCTTCTTCTTCTGGTATACCTATAATCCTTATGTTGCATCTCCTGAGTCGGATAATTCTCGGAGAGTTTATTCATTTATTTCTAGTCTTAGTTCTCTCTCCTCCTCTGTCTGCAGGATTTCTATATTCCTATCCTCCAAATTGCTAATTCTGTCCTCCATATTATCGACCCTACTGTTCAGAGAGTCCAGATTTTTCTTAATCTCCTCCATTGTGTTCTTCATCTCCAGTATTTCTAATTGGTTCTTCTTTATAGTGTCAAGCTCTTTTGTGACATAGCTCCTGAACTCATTGAGTTGTCTATCTGAATTCTCTTTTAACTCATTGAGTTTTTTAATAATGTTGGTTTGAAATCATCATCATTTAGGTTATAGATCTCATTGTCTTTGGGATTGTTTTCTGGATGCTTATCATTTTCCTTCTGTTCTGGAGATTTAATATATTTTTTCATACTGCTTGATGGCGTGGATTTGGGCCTCCGCATAGAGAGAGAGTTCAGTCACTGCTTCCACTTGTTGCGACTGGTGTGAGGGGGGGGCAGCTGTTTAGACTGCACCAACCCTGAACCCTGTCAGCTGTTACTGACTGGACCTGGACCCCTCCTCATAGTCACAGTGGTCCTGTGGGGTCCCTCGTCAGTTGTGGGGGTAATTGCAAGGGGGCCTCAGGCTGCTGATGCCTACTGTTGCAGCCCACTTAGATGTGCTCCCTCCTTGTGGTGTGCAGCGGTGTTGAGGGCTTTCCCAGCAGCCAGGAGCAGGATCACCTATAATCACCACTTTGTCCCTAACAGAGCCCACAAGATCACACTTGTCCACTATAGGTCCCAGCAGAACTATGGGTATCTTCTGCAGTCTGTCATTAGTTCACCTAGCTGTGCTACTTTTGCCCCAGGGCCTTCCTGCCTTGGGAATGCCAGTCGGGACCTCTCCACTAGTGCTGTGCAGAGGCTTTTGCTGAGGCTGCTTTAGGAACCTGGAGTTCCCCCCTGGGCTACATAGCCATTTCACCAGAGCTCCACTCTGCCCCACTCCATTCTCACGGGATCTCTGGGAGCCCATTGCCTCGTCTGGGACACGGCCAGAGTCCATGGGCCTGGCGGTGGCTTGTAAGCTGCTGCCTTGTGGGGAATTCTGCTCTAGGGAGCTTCCTGGTGTTCCGAATGCTGGGTGGGGCCTCCCTGCCAATGGCGAGCAGAGGCCCTCCCTGCTGGGGGGGTGTGGGACCCTGGAGCATCCCCCAGGCCACAGAGCTGGGTGTTGGGGCTCCACCCAGTCCCCAAGCATGTCCACGGGAAATCCAGGCACCCCCTGCACCGACCCATGCGCCGGAGACTGTGGGCCCAGCAGCAGCTGGTGGTCTTGTGCAGTGTCAGGGAATCCGCTTGCCAGGAGCTTTGCTCTGGATTCTGGGTGGGGCCTCCCAGCTAATGGCGAGCAGAGGCTTTCCCTGCTGGGGGGGTGTGGGACCCCAGAGCCTCCCCTCGAGCTGCAGAGCCGGGCGCTGGAGTGCCAACCCTGTCCCCAAGCATGTCCACAGGAAGTCCGGGTGCCCCCTGCACCGACCCGTGTGCCGGAGACTGTGGGCCCAGCAGCAGCTTGTGGGGAGCTTCCCTTTGTTCTGGATTCTGGGCGGGGCCTCCCTGCTAATGGCGAGCTGAGGCCTTCCCTGCCTGTGGGTGCAGGACCCTGGGGATTCCCCCTGGGCTTAGGTGTAATCCCGGGGGGCTTGAGTAGGGCTGTTGTCACCTGTTTCCACTGTCGCTCCACTGGTGAGTGCACACTCCCACCCTTGGTGTGTGGCGATGCTATAGGGGAGTCCGCTGGAAGAGAGCCTCCTGCAGGAACTAGGCTGTCTGGGGGTCGGGGGTTGGGGGTTGGAGAGTTTTCACCTATTTCCACCTCCTCCCAGGGGGAAGTCCGTCCGCCTTCCGATATATAGTAGTACGAGACTCTTAGGCATCTTGACATGCTATCTGGATATCATTTGTTAATCGGTGAATGTCCAATTAGTTGTAGATTCGACGGGGGGGGGAGACAAAGAAGACCACTCACTCTGCCATCCCGGTCCCGCCTATTAGCACACTCTTATTGCAATTGTCCTCTTAATTGGGTTGGTACCCAGTGTAGCTGGTTGCTAGGCTCAGGGGCATACAGTTCTGACAGGCCTGAGGCCAACAAGGCTGGTGTCAGTTCTCTTAGGAGTGCAGATGTGTAGGGCTAGCCCTTGGCATGGAGGCACTCAGTTGTTTCAGGCTTTGGAAGGTGGGGCTGATCCTTTTTATGGCTATTTGTGAAACACAAGTCTTCTGCCACTGATAAGCCTCACCCGCCTCTGGACCACATACACTGTCAGCACAGTCCTGGTCCGTGCACACTTCTCAACCCCCTGGAGCGTACCCCACCACCACACTGCAGAGGCACCCACCTCTGCCCCAATGCCCCCTACGGTTCACCAGGTCCTCACACAAGCCCTGCCCCACAAAGACAGTCACCTTTGCCTGCCTGTAGAGGATCAAGGCATTCAGTCAATGCAGGCTGAAAAGTAGCCTGAGGGCTTGCTGTTAGGTGGGGCCAGTCCCTAGGGCAGGTTGCCTGCCCTGGCTGAACTGGATTAAATCTGTGCTCTAGTGGGTGTGGCAGACCCCTGGGCTAACACCCCAAGGGATGCACCTCAATGGCCCCCACCTGTGTCCGTATCAGCAGGCCTGGACCAGCTCAGAACAACAGCCCCCAACAATGTCTCAGTCTCCGGAGAGGATCCTCCTCTCACCAAGATGCCCCCAGAGCCCACCAGGTGAGTCTCATTTCACCAAAGGACAGTCAGCCTTCTCTCTGGTGATTTTAGGTTGCTGCAATGAGTGAGTTTGTGTGTGGGCCCTTTAAGACCCGGATCTTTTCGGCTTTCGGCTGACAGCTTTTCTGGGGTGTCCTCACTGCAGTTAATAGCCAGCAAAGCCAGACAGCAAGACCCCCCTCTCAGTTGGGCTGAGTCCGAAGGATGGTTATAGCAGTATTGCCCCCACTCCGGACCTCACTCCCACAGGGAGGGCTGCGTACCTTAGGTTGGCTCCCGCCTGGCCAGCTGAGAAGCTCCGCTGCTCCCAAAGGTGGCTTTTTTCCTCTCTGGCCGGAGTTACTGCCTCTTCTGCTTTCGTCAGGACTGTCCCTTGTTGTGGGGGTTCTTTTTATCCAGTTTTCAGTTTTCAATCCAGGGTGATTCTTCCTAAAATTGTTGTAACCTGGTTGTGTTTGTGGGAGGAGGCGAGTTCAACGTCTGCTCACAGCACCATCTTGATGAGAACTCTCGTTAATATTTACTTTTTGCAAGAATGAGTCACTCTTAGCAACAGACAGGGCCATGAACACACACTTAAAACCTGACAATAACTACAAACAAGATTGCCCGATTAAATTGTGACTATTTCTCTCCTATGTTCGCCTGCCCTGACTCCTGGAAATGTTTTTTTTTCATTTTTATTGAAAAATAATTGA
Organism: Equus quagga; assembly: GCF_021613505.1. Classification (NCBI taxonomy): domain Eukaryota; kingdom Metazoa; phylum Chordata; class Mammalia; order Perissodactyla; family Equidae; genus Equus; species Equus quagga. The sequence continues at coordinate 14,957 of NW_025797082.1, read as the reverse complement.
CATATAACATTATATAAGTTTAAGGTATACAATATAATGATTTGATATATGTATATATTTCAAAAAGATTACCGCAGGTTTAGTTAACATCCATCACTAACGTGGTTACCATGTTTTTTCTTGTGCAATGCTGTGATTTTTAATGCCGCAAACAGCAGATGAAAGTACCACTAATGGATGAGCTCTGTCAACTTTGCTTTTGTAGCATGAACACAGCCAAAATATGTAACTGAATGAGCATGGCTGTATTCTGATAAAACATTATTTCTGGGTACTGAAATTTGAATTTCAGATGATTTTCATATGTCAAAAAAATAGTACTCTTCTTTTGATTTTTTCTAACCATTTAAAAAGTAAAAACCACTCCTAACTCCTGACATATAAAGACAGTGGAGGGCTGGATTTGGCCCAGGTGTAGTTTGCCGACACCTGGGTAAGAGCATGAACTCTGGAGCTAAAATAACTAAGTTTTGCCCTGGTTCTGTCACTTGATAACTCTGTGATATTGGGCGAGTTATTTAGCATTCTGTGCCTCAGTTTCCTCTTCTGTAAAATGAGGATAATCATAGCACCTACTTCCATCTTGGTTGAGAGGATTAAATGACTTATACGTAAATCGCTAAAGAAGGATGATGGGCACATAGTAATTTCTATATAAATGTTAATCATTATAAAGATACTGACGGCAGTGGTGATGATGCTGATGATGATAAATAATTGTCAGAAGAGAATAATAAAAATTATGATGTGGGAGGGAAACCTGGAAGGAGATGAGAGTGGGGAGGTCAGTAGGAGTCAAATCAAGACCTTCTTTGCCAAGGTGTTTGAACACTATTTTGTGAATTACGTAAATCAACTGAAGGGTTTGAAGCATGAAAAAACAATCAAATCCATATTTTGGAAAGCTAATTTGACAGTAGGATGGAGAATGGGTACAAAGGACACAGCCTGTAAGACAGACACCATTCAAAAGACTTTTGTAATTGGGCACGTAAGAGATCATGAGACCAAAATTCAGTGCAAGGAAAATCACCTCCTAATCTCAGAATTTGAAGTCCTCCATGGAAATGGGTCAGCAGTGCAGGCATGAAGCAGAGCTGACAGCTCAAAGGAAAATCATGGCTGCTCTGGACTGCACCCACTCCTGTAAGCCTGCAGGCCGGCAGGGACTTGAGCTTCAAAGCTGGCCTACTTGCCAAGATGAGTTCATTCGGAGGTGTGGCTCTGCAGCCGGAGTTCATTAGCCCTCTCTCCAGATCTGATCCTGTCTATTCGCCTAAGCTTTCCCTCCAGGTCCCAGATGAGGCACTGGGAGCCTCAGTCAACTGTGCTCCCTGAACAGCAGTGTGCCTCATTAACAACTTTTTAATGAGATCACAGCCTGTGACTGCTCACTAATAGGCTGGTTAGTCTGCAACCCCAGGGGTGGAGGAGACTGAGTATAGAAGACAGTGAAAAAAGAACTCAGCCTAAGTATAGCTGCGTCAGAGGGAGAGAGAACTAACTCCCTTTAGCAGAGACTCCCAGGCATTTACTCTTAGGTCTCCAGGGTCCCATCCGGCAATCTGAGATTATGAGTCTGCAGATAGAGATCTTGAGGCACCAGGGCCTTAGGTGGGAGGAATTACAGCAGAGTCAAGCGATCCCAGGCTGGGATCAGTTCTTTGTCTAGAGAGACTCTTAAGGAAATCAAATGCTCTCCAGCTTTTCTTTGATGTTTGTGTAAATGGAATATTGCTTTTGAAACTTATCATCTTGCCTTCCATAACCATGGATTTCCTTGCTATTCCCTCTACATACCCAAGTGCAGATTGTCTGTGTTATTTTCCAAGTCCTTTTAAGCTATACTTGTCCTGGGAGTTCAGTGGTTGGCCCTCTTCTTCCCTCCTCCTTGTGCACTCTCTCAGAGAGCCCATCCATTGCCAGAGTTTCAACAAATCACCCCCGTGAAGATGAAACATGGGTGCTGACTTATACCTCCCACCAGGATTATTGCTAGAGCCTCCTAATTGGTCTCCCCAGCTCCAGTCATCCTCCAGATTTACCTATACACTTCATTCTAATCCATCTTTTTTATCGTCCTCCAAGTTCTTTCTATATACACATGTGATAATCTGTCATTATCATGCTTAAAACACTCACAATTCATCCTCATCTTCAGAATTAAACTGCTGTTCTTAACATATCATCCAAGCCTCCTTATAGTTCAGTTCTAGCTTATCTTTCCATTTTCAGTTCTTACCATACCCCAACCATACAGTTGAATGAGTAGTCAACTACTGCAATACTGAACTCTTTTCTTTCCCCCACACCATGCATTTCTAGTTTCTCTAAATACAGTCTTTTTTATTGCCATCAACAATTTGTAGTCTGAAAAACCTGAGTGCAAATCCTATGTCTACTATTTACCAGCTGTGCAAGTTCATGTAAATTACTCTAAATTTCTATCCCTCAGTTTCCTAATGTGTGAATGAGGTTATGAGATCTACCTCATGGGATTGATGTAAAGATGAAAAAGAGAATAATGAAATCTACTGTGAAAGTGCTAAAGCCAGTTATTATGTGCAACAGAGGGACCATGTAGGCAACCACTTCCACTTGGAGAACTTTATGACTCTATTCTTTAGCATTTCTTGCAATTTAAAGTAGGATATCAACTATGCAGAATGCTCGATCAGTTTGCTACTAATTATATATAGATAAATTATTAGATTCTCTCCTTTTCCCAGAAAGCAGGGTAAAGAGAGGAATTAACATGTATTTACTATTAAATATGAGTTACCTATTCATAAAGAAAGTATCATTTACTCCTTACAAGTATTATCAGTATGTATAGGCTAGATCAAAGGAACAACCAATACACTTCAGAGTTTATGTTCGAATCCAGGTCTATCTGACCTAAAATATCATGTTCTTTTCAATATAGCATATGTCTTTTCTAAAATATAAAGGCAGAAACTATAAAGAAGTTAGGAGAAAAGAAAAGAATTATATGTAACATGGCAAGCCAAGAGGCCTCAAGAAGATCATAAGAGAAAAAAGCTTTGAGATGAATATATACAAATAGAGGATCTATAGTATATACAGTAAACTATTTCTGTGGGATCATTGAAAGGTCTAATGAAGTTATTTTTATTCTCTAAATAAAGCTCCTTGGAACAGAATAAGTCTTCAACAAAAAGTAGACATTATTATTAAATTTTTATATCTTTACTCATTTCCTCTGTCTACAATTCCTGCCTCTTAGCACATACTCCCCATACTAAGTTAACTTCTAGTGTGATTTAAGATTAAACTCTGTTTTCTAAGAATGTCTCCCTGATTTCTTTAGGCAAATTTGAGTTCAAGCTCCTCTGTACACATATTTCATCTTGTGTATATCACTGTTAAGCATTAAAGACTTTGGAATTGTATTTTTTATATGCATAGAGGACAGATTAATGACAGTTTATTGTTCATGTTTGTATTTCTGAGGCCAGGTCCAGTGCCTGGCATAGTAAGTATTCAATAAATGAATAAATAATGTATAATTCTCAAATTGTTTCCCTAGCCCTGACTTCTCACTGAAATGTGAGTTCCGTATTTCCGGCTGTCTCCAAGACATTTCTGCTTAGATGTCAAGGCATATGTCCAGCACCATGCTCCCAGACAAACTTATTCCCCCAATCTCCAAATCTTGAAAAAAAATATTTTTTCTTATTCCTCTTTCTGATCCCACCATTTATTGACATATTCTTTCATTAAGCCATGGATATTTACATACTGAATCTTGAGGGTACAACAGTGAACCAGTTGCTGCCTCTAGGGGCTCCTGGTTCCACAAACAGACAGATAAGTAAATGAAAAGCCATAGAACAAAAAGACAGTGTTGTGCAAAGTGCTGCACTGTGTTATAATTCCACTTTGATAAATGCTATGGTGGAAGTTTCAACCAATCTCCTAATCTTGCTCATTCTTCCTTGGCAAGGTGATTCCGACTCAAACCTTGGTTCAATTCCCATTTTCATTGCCACTGCAATTACATGCCATTATATGACAGTAGCCAGGCCCCTATTTCTAAATTATTATTATAAGAACCTCCTCACTGTTCTCATTCCTTCCACGCTCACATCCTAGTACTCCTTTACACTCATTGCTAAGTACTGGATTTACAGGGATGAGCAAAACAGAGTCCTCAGGGACAATACAGTCCAATGGAGAAGAGAGATATTAAACAAAGAACTGCTCAAACTAATAAATATAATTACAAATTGATATTAGTACTATAAAGGAAAAGAACATAGTGCTCTGAGAAAGAATAAAAGGAGGGAAGGAGTCCTAATTTGCATTTGAGATCAGAGAGGACCTCACTGAGGAAGTGACATTTACTAAGTGTAGAAGATTGTGTAGGACTTAACCAGATAAAAAGAAGGGAAAAAAATACACAAAGCAAAATTATTAGTGTAGACAAAGATTCTAAATCAGTACTTGCATAAAAGGTGTTGATGGCAAATAGTCATGGTGATGGTAGTGGTGTTGGTCATCACATAGTCAACCAGAGTGTCCCTTCCCCTCCTTGATAACAAGCTTCAAGTCCCAGGTCAAATAGTATCTCAATGGAAGCTTATCATCTATGACATTTGCTAAGGTTGGTGTGGTTTCTACATTTTATCTCATTTCCTTCTCACAACAGATATTGAGCATTTTGTTCATGAAAAATTAAGATATGGAATAATTTTCTCCAGCTCTTGAGGTTACGAATCAATGGAGGAAACCAAACTGGTAGTATTGTTTTGTTTCAAATATCTTTCTTTTTTATTTAAAGGAAAAAAAGCTTGTATATGATAAAACTCCACCCAGACTCCTTCCTCCTGGAAGTGGATATTAATTTCCCTCCCTTGTGTGAGGGTTGCACTTAGTAACTTTCTTCTAAGGGACAGAGTATGGAAAGAGAATAGTGATAAGTCATGTTGTGACACGATGTGATAAGAAGTGTATTATTCCCCTACTCTCCAAAAAAGGAAAAAGTCTAATCATGAAAAAACAACAGACAAACTTTAATTGAAGGATATTCTACAAAATATCTGGCCAGTTACTCTTCAAAAGTGCCAAGGTCTTGAAAAATAAGGCAACACTGAGAAAATATCACAGATTAGAAAAAAGCGGGCCTATATGATGACTAAATGCAATATAGTGTCCTGGAATGAATCCTGGTACAGAAAACAGACACTCGTGGGAAAACTGATCAAATTCAAATAAGGTCTGTAGTTTAGACAATAGTATTGTACCAACGTTAATTTTTTAGTTCTGACAAATGAACAATGGTCATGTAAGATGTTAAAATTAGGGGAACCTTGATGGAGTGTAAAAAGGAATTCTTACTGTCTTTGTAACTTTTTTATAAATCTAAAATTATTTCAAATTTAAAAAATGTTTTAAGTCGAAAAATTCAGGCAGTATAAAATTATATAAATCAAAAGTAGGTTTTCCTTTCAATACTGGCCTCTGTTATCCCATTTCCTTGCCCAGAGGCAACTATCATCAATTTCTTGTATATCCTTACAGAAATTTTCTAGTAACAAATTATATATATATATATATATATTTGAAATTTTCTTTTTATAAAATATCTTCAGTTTATGTTATGTGATGTCTGTATAATGTTTTAAATAAACTTTTAAAATTGCTAAGTATCACAAACTAGAGAGATCCAGTGCTAGGATTAAATTTAGGTCACTCTGACTTCAAACTTAGTGCTTTTCTCTACTTCATGCTGCCTCCTCTACCCTAGAGTTTGGCTTTCCTTTCTTGAACGTCATTGTGTTGGCATCTGAAATTCATTGTGGTCTTGAAGGACAATAGATTCAAGAAAGGTCATGTACCCTTGAGGAAGGCAAGGAAGAGGAGCTAAGGTGAGCCCAGGAACACCTGGGGGAAAATACAGGTGCCAACTCTTCAACTGGCCCTGAGTACAAAAGAGGCACAGCTGGGGATAACTCGCCTCAGTTAGGACTGGGAACATGGCCAACCCATGTAGTGTGCTCACTCACACCTGACACAGAGAAGGCAGCAGTGACCTGGCTTCAGGTCCAGCTGTTAATGATTTATCTAGGACAGAGAATAAGACTTTCCTGGTTCCTCTTCTGGTTCTTCTGACAACAGAGCCATAGGTATTCAAATACTCGACGTGCATGAAGCATGGGTATCAAGGCAGAGCTGATCATGGCAGATCTCCTTTTTGCACACAGGTAAAGCTCCTACCAAGGGCTGAATCAAGTAGGGGCCCCTCTCCAGGTTGAGTTGCTCAACTGGACAAGGTTTGGGCAGAGTTTAGTGGAATATCTAATTCTTTTCCTATGTCCTCACTGGGAAGATCTCATCAATTCCTCTCCTCCATCAACCTTGGTTTTCCCTTTCTATGTCACAAAATACGTGAGATCTGAGACCACCAGAAGATTGAGATTATCCAGGGCTTTTTCCAATTCTGTCCCCTAGTTTTCGGGGTCAGGAAGCTTCCAGGCTCTGCAGCCACGACAGGACATATACGTTCTCTAAGTCTTGACTTTCCTCTAATGAACTCAGGGAAGACTTGCCTCAGTGGAACACTCATCAGGCAGAGCACAGCAGAATACATGACTTCCTTAGGGCAATTCTATGGGAAGGCCTAGAAGAGTGAGTTCCTATTCCTGGGATAGTCAGTCAAATGATGAGCAAAGGGATGTTCCTGCAGAAGTTCTGAAGGGAATGGCAAGGAGCTTGTAAGCTGTCCATTGGCCACCAGGTTTTGCGATGTCTCCCACCCTCAAGCCAGGGTGCCATCTCTTCTTCCAATAGTTTCCAGAAGTTCTATGGGAAACCCAACAGGCCCTTTCATTCTCCCTCCTTCTTCCTAATCCTTCTCCACGAGTACTAAACACTGCACTTTGTCCTGAAATAGAGCTTCTAATAAAAGTGGAGTCCCGACTAAAGGAAGAGCAGTTATTGAGAAAAGTAAGAACTCTAATGATGGATGGAAATTCCAGGAAGAATGAACTTTGTCAAATTCATGTATTCATTCATCCAATTAGTCATCCCAAAACACATATTAATAGCTTATCTGGATGAACACTGGGCTTCTTCCTGTGAAGATAACTAAGACAGTTTATGCTCTGAAGGAGTTTACAGATTGAGATGTAAATAGGTAATTATAATATCTTTGTAATTAAACTGTGTTTAAAGGCTATAGGAAAATAGAGATGATTAATCCTATCTGGAAGTATGACACAAGAGACCAAGCTGAGTTTTGAAGATCAGAAGGAAGAAGTCAGCCAGTGTGTGGGCAGAAGTGATGTCACATGAAAAGGCATGGAGACAAAAGGAATTGTTTTGTCCAGTAAACGGTAAGAAGCTCTACCCTGAAGCAGAGGAAGGAGAGAAGGATGTGGGAGGCCAAAGATAACATTTAAAAGTTTAGACTATGTTCATTTTACATGGTTTGTTGAAAATACGTGTTGTTTTTATTATAAAATTTTCTGATTATGGTTTTAAGTGCAGGCTCTGTCATTTAATTTCCATGTGATTACAAAGTTTAACTACATAATTATGTATCTGCTTTAAATTTCCATTTATTTATCTCTAATATGGGGAGGATAATGATGGCATTTAAATCATAGAGTTGTGAGAAAATGAGAGAATAAATGTAAAACACAGAGTATACATCTATCACATACTCAGTAAATATTGTCAGATTCATCATCGTCATGATCATTTTTATTTTTAATGTTTTCATTGGTATTATATGATAAATGTAGCTCATTGTAGAAAATTTAGAAATCGAGGAAAATAAAAATAAGACAATAAATCCCCTCCTCTTGCCACCTGAAGTAGATCACTTTTAAATTTTGCACATACCCTTTAGACCTTTTTGTATGAGGATATATTTACAAAATTGGGAATTTATCATATATGCGCAGTGTTGAGTTCTTATTTTTTAACTTATTATATAGTGAATATTATACTACAGCATTAAATGTTCAAAAATTAGTAAAAAGAAAAAAGAAAAAACAAATTAGTAAAAAGATTGCATAACATTTCCTTAAATGCATGCTTTCATTCATTTATCTATTAATGATCATTTTCAAGTTATCACTATAAAGGTCATCACTCAACAAACTTACACATAAAATCATTGTGTCCACCTCTTCTACCAGGTGTTCTTGAATCAAAACGTATGAGCATTAAATGATCCTTACACAGTTGTGCCAAATTGGTTTTCTGAGAAATTTACTAATGTACACAGCCTTAAACAAAATAAGATATTGCTTATTACACCAGCCCTTACTAGTTCTGAATATTACATTTTTCTGTCTTTCAAATTTAATGAAAAAATGAATTTCTGTGATGACAACTTTTTAATTTTATTAGTAGCAAAATAGAGTAATTTTCATATGTTTACTGGCCATTGGCACCTTTTGATGATATAAATTTTTGTGTCTTCTAACAATTTTGGAGCAGGATTGTATCTTTTTAAAAGTGATTTATGTGGCTCATTATATATTAGGTAGACCAGCACCTTTTATTATTTGTCACCATTATTGCAAATATTTTCCCCAATTTGTCATTTACCTTTTTCTTCTGTTTATGAGTTGTTTGTGTTATAAGTATTTTATTCTTAATAATATCCAAGTATTTAGTCTTCAAATAAAAAGCAATACATTTTCACCGTGGCTAATGTAAAAACTATAAAATGCAAAGAAGAAATTTAAAACACTTGGAATTGTACCATGAAGATATTAACAAAGGAATAGAACTGAAGGCTTCCTACATGTAAATATATAATACATATATATAAATTTTCATTTTAAAACAAATATCTTACATTAAACATACTATTTTCTCCTACTTTATCAAATAAGCAAAATTCATTGTTTTCTTATGTCATTTGATATTCTTATAATATCCTTTTAAATTACTTCATAGCATTCCATAGTATAGATATAACAGAATTTATTTTACCAATTTGCTATTTTTATATAATTAGATTTCTTTTATTGTTTATTTGTTTCAATTACACTATTATAAATGAAGCTGAGAGGAGCATTCTGGTAGATAAAATTTGCACATAATCTTAATCTAAAATTATAGATATGAAATTGCTAAAGTGTCTCTGATACATGCTTTGAAAGCTACTTATCATATGGTCTTACAGTGTTTGAATTTTTATGTTCTTTTACTTTTACCCAAAATAAATATTATCATATTTAAAATTTTTAAAGAAAAAACAATCTCCTTCTAAAAGATTATATTTGATTTCTGATGAATTTGAAATTTTTCATATTTTTTTGGCATTTGATTTCTGATTATGTGACTTGAGTGATTATAGATTTACCTAATTTTCTGTTGGGTAATCTGTAACAATCTCTTGACATTTATCTTGTAAATATCATCTCCATTGGAGTTTACCTTTTAATTTCTATGTTAGGCTTTTAACATTCAAACTTAATTTTTATATGTTCAAATCAGTGAATCTTTTCTTTTTTGGATTCTGCTTTAGAATATACGTTGAGAAAGATCTTCAGAGCTAAATGTTAACCTGTATTTTCTTCAAATTCAACTAGAGCTTCATATTTATGTTTAAATCATTATCCATAATAAATATGTTTGTTGTATTGTATAAGGTAAGAATGTAACATTTATTTTCCCCTCAAGCTGGCCCAGAGCCATTTGTTGAACTCTTATAAATGCACTGCTCCTGGGATTCATTCTGTTTCAATTATTTGCCTAAAGTGCAGTTCTTCAAAGCATACACAAATAGACCTAGTAAGATATTTTAATTTTATGAGAGAATATAATAAAATGCTATGAGGTAAGATTATAACATGTTTTAATATCTGATGGCATATATACTTCCTGCTGTACATTTTATTTTCGCTGGGAAAGATTCATCATCTGTTGCCAGTCTCCCCACTCCTTTTTGTTTCCTCCCCAAAGCCCCAGTACCCCAGGACATAGTTGCATATTCTAGTTGTAGGTCCTTCTAGTTCTTCTGTGTAAGCAACCACCACAGCATGGCTACTGACAGGTGAGTGGTGTGGTTCTGTGCCCAGGAACCAAACACCAGCTGCCAAAACGGAGCACGCCAAACCTTAACCACTAGGCCACCTGGGCTGGCTCATTGTAGTTTTCTTAATGTTTTTGTAATTACATTAAATTTACTTATTAGTTTGTTGGTAATTGACATCTTTGCCATACTACCTTTTTCTTCATACAGATTATAGGGCACTGAGTTTGTCCAAGATAGTTTTCTAAACTTATATAAGTATACTATATTCCATAAGAATGTGCCTATTTTTAACATGCTTATTCTAAAGTATTTTATATTTTACAGAAACAGTGAAACTTTCCTCCTAACTAGCTTTTTTGTAGATAAATATTGGAAAACTACTCTGATATATCTATCCTATAACTAGCCAACTCATTGAACTTCTTAGTAGTAATAGCTTTTTATTTTCTTGAATGAATAATGTTATCTTTTTCTTTCCAATATTTATGCCTTATATTTATTTTCCTAGTCTTATTGAATTGGCCAAAATCTGCATAACTTATTGTGCAGCTAAACTAGGAGTCTCTAGACGGGCTTCAGGAGATCTGAGATTCCCTTCAAAATACATGCAATATTATATTTTTTTTTGAAGGAGAGAGATTCCATAATTTTTGTCAGATTCTCAAAAGATTGCATAAGACTCCAAATTTCAGAACCTCTGCTCTAATGTTTTACTTCTAGGTATAGAGTCGGCTGTTATTCTTACATAGATGTTCAGGTTGCATTTAGAAAGTCGTCTTCTATTCCTGGTTGACTAAAAACTTTTATACTTTAAAAAATCAGAAATAAATATTGAATTGCATAAAATATATTTTCAGTGTCTACTGAGATTAACATTTTCTTAATTGAATTTTTGGTAGGATGAGCCATAGTAACTTACCTGTGAACCATTTTTGCATTCTTGAAATAAGTTCTGCTTTGGCATAATGTATTGTTGAGATATAGTTTTGGATTCCCTGTGTTAGAATTAAATTGTATTTGGACTTTTTACATCTATGCTCACAAGTAAGATTGATCTATGAGGATTGTTATATGTGTTATATTTTCTAATTCTGAAAGACAGACATATGTTATTGTCATAATTATAAATAATTGAATAAGCATTTTTTAAGTTAATATTTGCATGATGTCTTTTTTCATTTTTTTACTTTCAGACTACCTATATAGTTATATTTGATGTGAGTTTCTTAGGAACAGCATATAGTTGAGTCATGTTTTTAGCCCACTTTGCTAATCTCTGTCCTTTAATTTTATATCTATAGTGTTTTTGAATATATCTCTTTGTACGGGTTTTCTAGTAATTACTGTAGATATTACATTATAGATACCTAACTTATCGCGGTCTACTGTGTGGTAATTTTACCACTTTGAGTGAAGTATAGAAACCTTATCTTCTTTTACATTCCCTTGATCTCCCCTCTTTATAATTCTCTTACATATTTCTTTTATATACATCTAGAACCATATCAGATAGTGTTATAAATTTACTTCAAACATCAATCATAATTTAGAAAACTCAAGAGGAGAAGAAAAGTCTATTACATAAACCCATATTTTTGCTTATCATTTTACCAAGACATTTTGCTATTATATTATGAGGCTGAATCTTACTTAAACCTTCTGTTTTAGCTGGCTTCCTTTAACATTGCTCCTGCAGAGAAAGGGGGTGGGAGCGCCACCTCATGACTGCCAGCTGGGAGTGGAAATCCAGGCTGCCTCCATTGTCTCCACTGTCATCAGGATGGGGCTTTGTTATTGCTCAGCAGGGATGACAGTCCTGGCTCCCCACAAGACGTTCTCTAATACAACCCCAGCAGATGGGTAGGGGAACATGTTACAGCTGCTGAGGGGAGAAGTGTTTGTTTCCCACTCAAATGTTGCGCTGTGAATGGAGGTGGAGCCACGGTTTTTCCTTTAGTGTTCAGCTGGAGTAAATGGGTTATTGTCTAAGTCTTGCTAGACTGACTCTTTCTTGATCCTTGGCTAACGAGAGCAGACTTTTGTTCAAGATTTTTTTGGTCAGTGCCTGTTGGCATTTCAATGTTGCTCACATCTTCAGCTCCAAGTCTGTGATATGTGAGGCAAAAAGAAAACCCAGTAAACTCACCACCATGACCTTCCTTGGGGTCTGAGGTACCTAGCTGGTCTACTTTCTTCTCTCCACCTTTCAGAAACTTCTTATGTTTCTTTCATAGATAACATCTAGGGTTTTTAGTGACACTTAATGGGAAGAGAAAGGAAGAGCACGTCTACTGCATCTTCTAGAAACAGAAGTTCCCTGATTTATTTTTTTCCTTTGTATTTGGGCTACAGTTTTTGTTCAGTTGTGGTATATAAGACTTGTTCTTAATTTGTTTTGTTTTTATCATTTTCTAGATTGGTTACTAAACAGAATTTCCCCCATCCTCAAAATTTAAAAAAAAAAATTCATTAATATAAAGACGTGTTTTTGTGAATCTTTTAAAATTTATTTTTTTGTATTTAGGAATTCTTTCAGTTCAAAAACTCATGTGTTCCTTTAGCTCAGAGATGTTTATCCACCTCTGGTACTTCTTTGAATATTGTTTCTCTTCTTTCGCTTTGTTATGTCTGTCTGCAATGCCTATTTAATTGATTTTGTTTCCTGTGCTTTATTTCATTATTCTTCTCATTATTTTTGTCTTTTCACAATTCTTCTCAGGAATTAGTGTATAATTTCTCAAACTATAACCAATTCACTAATTCAGCTTTCGTAAGTTTCTTAAATTTCTTTTTCAGTTTTCTTAAGTTTCTAGCACTGGGCTCCACACCCTTTTAATTTGATAATCATTGTTCCCCCCAGGTGGTCTTTTCTGATTGAAGACTGTCATTTTCATGACAATTTTTTCAATGTTCAACATCTTATAAGGGATTCGTTGAGAGTATGTGTTAAAAACAATTCAATGTCTCTCCAGTTTCTTCCAATCTCCTTTTTTCAAATTTAATTTCATTTAATTTTGAGGAAGATTAGCCCTGAGCTAACATCTGCTGCCAATCCTCCTCTTTTTCCTGAGGAAGACTGGCCCTGAGCTAACATCTGTGCCATCTTCCTCTACTTTATGTGTGGGACGCCTACCACAGCATGGCTTGCCAAGCGGTGCCATGTCCACACCCGGGATCTGAACCGGCGAACCACAGGCCACTGAGAAGCAGAACGCGCAAACTTAACCGCTGCGCCACCAGACCAGCCCCCAATCTCATTTTTTAAAACTGGGAAAAACTGCTCTGATGTCTTGGATTCATCTGAATCTAAACTGTTGTGACTTCCTATCTCCCATGACTTTCTCTATTTACTTATTCTGAAAAACACAAGGCTGGCTCGTCTTGTAATGACAGTCGGAGAGTTTCTAATTGAGATTCCCTGTTTGCTGTATCATTGGTCATTTTATTTAAGTTGTACTGGTTTTTCTGAAGTTGAGCTCAAAACTGTAATTTCTTCATTTAATTTTTAGTGCTTCAGAGGAATCTTAGATCAGTCTGATCACTATTCTCTGGTAAGAATGATTTTTAGATGACATCATCTGCATAGATGTTTTAGAGTTTTAAATATAACCTTGAAATTCTAATTCTTCACCATGACCTGACTAATATTTAGCCTCTCTTCATTATTTAGCCTCTTTAGTGCTTGAAAATGGATTGTAAGTGAAAACAGATATTACTGAAGGGTGAGCACACCACCTGGTCTTCTTGAACCCATGCATACAGCTTTTGATCTCTCCCTAAATCTACCCTATACCATCCATTCTCACAACAATGTCAGAGTGATCTTTCTATGTGGCATAAATGGTGATGTCACTTCCCTGCTTCAAATATTCAGGTGGCTTTTTTTATCTATAGGATAAGGTCTAAGTTTCTTAACATAGAATCAAAGTCTACTGATGTAACATATCCAAAGCATTGACTACATCCTTGTTTCTCTTTTACTTTGTGTCAATTTGTGTTTTTACTGTTCCTAATAATATTTTTAGTTCTGTTATTAAACTTGTTTTTTTCTTACAACAGTTTCAGTCCAAATCCAATTCCTTTTTCATTTATTTTAGCCTCTTGGCCAATATCATTTTCCAATTTCATCTCATAATTTCTCCATTAGAATTCAATATTCTAGATTACCAAGATAGCTAGGAAAGAAGAGCCTCTTGATAATAAGTTGTGAATTAGAAACAAATAATACAAAATGGGGATCCAGTTGAGTCTGGACATCTTGAAGTTAGTGATGTTGATTTTCTTCATTCTCTTTTCCTCTGTCTTCACTGTGATTTTGCAGAAATTCCAATTCTAATTTTCTTAAGCATTGATGAGATAATCTTCAGATCAAGGCAGAATAGTTCAAGGAAGCAAGATTCAGTAGAAATCAGAGGACTCTGGAATCTAACAGATGTAGTTTGTATTCTAGATCTGCAACTTTGATTGCTTTTCCTTTACTTCTCTGGGATCAGTTTCCTCATGTATGCAATGCACCTACATGAGGACAAAACCCATGCATATGTTAACTGTCCTCATTATATGCTGGCCCCCCATTCATCTCTCGAATTCTAGCCAGGAAAGAAAGATTCAGAGGAGTATAAAAATTATTAGATGCATTATTCTGCATTATAACTGTGAATCTATTTCTAAAGTTTTGATAAATTAACATGTATGTGTTCTTTAATGAAATCATGAACATTGAGCCTTTTCTCAAAACTTTAGGTGTTTACAAGAATATCACTGTTTTACAAAATGGTTCTGATTTCGTGTGACCTTTCTGTATATGTTAATGTGCAAATAGGAAAATATCAGCTCCTCTAGAAGCTGAGATTCACTTCTATATCTATGGCTGAAGGAAACTGGACAAAAGTTAATGAGTTTATCCTCATGAGCTTCTCTTCCCTACCTGCTAAAA
>NW_025797081.1:0-32926 GCF_021613505.1 Equus quagga | reverse complement strand
TTTTAGCAGGTAGGGAAGAGAAGCTCATGAGGATAAACTCATTAACTTTTGTCCAGTTTCCTTCAGCCATAGATATAGAAGTGAATCTCAGCTTCTAGAGGAGCTGATATTTTCCTATTTGCACATTAACATATACAGAAAGGTCACACGAAATCAGAACCATTTTGTAAAACAGTGATATTCTTGTAAACACCTAAAGTTTTGAGAAAAGGCTCAATGTTCATGATTTCATTAAAGAACACATACATGTTAATTTATCAAAACTTTAGAAATAGATTCACAGTTATAATGCAGAATAATGCATCTAATAATTTTTATACTCCTCTGAATCTTTCTTTCCTGGCTAGAATTCGAGAGATGAATGGGGGGCCAGCATATAATGAGGACAGTTAACATATGCATGGGTTTTGTCCTCATGTAGGTGCATTGCATACATGAGGAAACTGATCCCAGAGAAGTAAAGGAAAAGCAATCAAAGTTGCAGATCTAGAATACAAACTACATCTGTTAGATTCCAGAGTCCTCTGATTTCTACTGAATCTTGCTTCCTTGAACTATTCTGCCTTGATCTGAAGATTATCTCATCAATGCTTAAGAAAATTAGAATTGGAATTTCTGCAAAATCACAGTGAAGACAGAGGAAAAGAGAATGAAGAAAATCAACATCACTAACTTCAAGATGTCCAGACTCAACTGGATCCCCATTTTGTATTATTTGTTTCTAATTCACAACTTATTATCAAGAGGCTCTTCTTTCCTAGCTATCTTGGTAATCTAGAATATTGAATTCTAATGGAGAAATTATGAGATGAAATTGGAAAATGATATTGGCCAAGAGGCTAAAATAAATGAAAAAGGAATTGGATTTGGACTGAAACTGTTGTAAGAAAAAAACAAGTTTAATAACAGAACTAAAAATATTATTAGGAACAGTAAAAACACAAATTGACACAAAGTAAAAGAGAAACAAGGATGTAGTCAATGCTTTGGATATGTTACATCAGTAGACTTTGATTCTATGTTAAGAAACTTAGACCTTATCCTATAGATAAAAAAAGCCACCTGAATATTTGAAGCAGGGAAGTGACATCACCATTTATGCCACATAGAAAGATCACTCTGACATTGTTGTGAGAATGGATGGTATAGGGTAGATTTAGGGAGAGATCAAAAGCTGTATGCATGGGTTCAAGAAGACCAGGTGGTGTGCTCACCCTTCAGTAATATCTGTTTTCACTTACAATCCATTTTCAAGCACTAAAGAGGCTAAATAATGAAGAGAGGCTAAATATTAGTCAGGTCATGGTGAAGAATTAGAATTTCAAGGTTATATTTAAAACTCTAAAACATCTATGCAGATGATGTCATCTAAAAATCATTCTTACCAGAGAATAGTGATCAGACTGATCTAAGATTCCTCTGAAGCACTAAAAATTAAATGAAGAAATTACAGTTTTGAGCTCAACTTCAGAAAAACCAGTACAACTTAAATAAAATGACCAATGATACAGCAAACAGGGAATCTCAATTAGAAACTCTCCGACTGTCATTACAAGACGAGCCAGCCTTGTGTTTTTCAGAATAAGTAAATAGAGAAAGTCATGGGAGATAGGAAGTCACAACAGTTTAGATTCAGATGAATCCAAGACATCAGAGCAGTTTTTCCCAGTTTTAAAAAATGAGATTGGGGGCTGGTCTGGTGGCGCAGCGGTTAAGTTTGCGCGTTCTGCTTCTCAGTGGCCTGTGGTTCGCCGGTTCAGATCCCGGGTGTGGACATGGCACCGCTTGGCAAGCCATGCTGTGGTAGGCGTCCCACACATAAAGTAGAGGAAGATGGCACAGATGTTAGCTCAGGGCCAGTCTTCCTCAGGAAAAAGAGGAGGATTGGCAGCAGATGTTAGCTCAGGGCTAATCTTCCTCAAAATTAAATGAAATTAAATTTGAAAAAAGGAGATTGGAAGAAACTGGAGAGACATTGAATTGTTTTTAACACATACTCTCAACGAATCCCTTATAAGATGTTGAACATTGAAAAAATTGTCATGAAAATGACAGTCTTCAATCAGAAAAGACCACCTGGGGGGAACAATGATTATCAAATTAAAAGGGTGTGGAGCCCAGTGCTAGAAACTTAAGAAAACTGAAAAAGAAATTTAAGAAACTTACGAAAGCTGAATTAGTGAATTGGTTATAGTTTGAGAAATTATACACTAATTCCTGAGAAGAATTGTGAAAAGACAAAAATAATGAGAAGAATAATGAAATAAAGCACAGGAAACAAAATCAATTAAATAGGCATTGCAGACAGACATAACAAAGCGAAAGAAGAGAAACAATATTCAAAGAAGTACCAGAGGTGGATAAACATCTCTGAGCTAAAGGAACACATGAGTTTTTGAACTGAAAGAATTCCTAAATACAAAAAAATAAATTTTAAAAGATTCACAAAAACACGTCTTTATATTAATGAATTTTTTTTTTTAAATTTTGAGGATGGGGGAAATTCTGTTTAGTAACCAATCTAGAAAATGATAAAAACAAAACAAATTAAGAACAAGTCTTATATACCACAACTGAACAAAAACTGTAGCCCAAATACAAAGGAAAAAAATAAATCAGGGAACTTCTGTTTCTAGAAGATGCAGTAGACGTGCTCTTCCTTTCTCTTCCCATTAAGTGTCACTAAAAACCCTAGATGTTATCTATGAAAGAAACATAAGAAGTTTCTGAAAGGTGGAGAGAAGAAAGTAGACCAGCTAGGTACCTCAGACCCCAAGGAAGGTCATGGTGGTGAGTTTACTGGGTTTTCTTTTTGCCTCACATATCACAGACTTGGAGCTGAAGATGTGAGCAACATTGAAATGCCAACAGGCACTGACCAAAAAAATCTTGAACAAAAGTCTGCTCTCGTTAGCCAAGGATCAAGAAAGAGTCAGTCTAGCAAGACTTAGACAATAACCCATTTACTCCAGCTGAACACTAAAGGAAAAACCGTGGCTCCACCTCCATTCACAGCGCAACATTTGAGTGGGAAACAAACACTTCTCCCCTCAGCAGCTGTAACATGTTCCCCTACCCATCTGCTGGGGTTGTATTAGAGAACGTCTTGTGGGGAGCCAGGACTGTCATCCCTGCTGAGCAATAACAAAGCCCCATCCTGATGACAGTGGAGACAATGGAGGCAGCCTGGATTTCCACTCCCAGCTGGCAGTCATGAGGTGGCGCTCCCACCCCCTTTCTCTGCAGGAGCAATGTTAAAGGAAGCCAGCTAAAACAGAAGGTTTAAGTAAGATTCAGCCTCATAATATAATAGCAAAATGTCTTGGTAAAATGATAAGCAAAAATATGGGTTTATGTAATAGACTTTTCTTCTCCTCTTGAGTTTTCTAAATTATGATTGATGTTTGAAGTAAATTTATAACACTATCTGATATGGTTCTAGATGTATATAAAAGAAATATGTAAGAGAATTATAAAGAGGGGAGATCAAGGGAATGTAAAAGAAGATAAGGTTTCTATACTTCACTCAAAGTGGTAAAATTACCACACAGTAGACCGCGATAAGTTAGGTATCTATAATGTAATATCTACAGTAATTACTAGAAAACCCGTACAAAGAGATATATTCAAAAACACTATAGATATAAAATTAAAGGACAGAGATTAGCAAAGTGGGCTAAAAACATGACTCAACTATATGCTGTTCCTAAGAAACTCACATCAAATATAACTATATAGGTAGTCTGAAAGTAAAAAAATGAAAAAAGACATCATGCAAATATTAACTTAAAAAATGCTTATTCAATTATTTATAATTATGACAATAACATATGTCTGTCTTTCAGAATTAGAAAATATAACACATATAACAATCCTCATAGATCAATCTTACTTGTGAGCATAGATGTAAAAAGTCCAAATACAATTTAATTCTAACACAGGGAATCCAAAACTATATCTCAACAATACATTATGCCAAAGCAGAACTTATTTCAAGAATGCAAAAATGGTTCACAGGTAAGTTACTATGGCTCATCCTACCAAAAATTCAATTAAGAAAATGTTAATCTCAGTAGACACTGAAAATATATTTTATGCAATTCAATATTTATTTCTGATTTTTTAAAGTATAAAAGTTTTTAGTCAACCAGGAATAGAAGACGACTTTCTAAATGCAACCTGAACATCTATGTAAGAATAACAGCCGACTCTATACCTAGAAGTAAAACATTAGAGCAGAGGTTCTGAAATTTGGAGTCTTATGCAATCTTTTGAGAATCTGACAAAAATTATGGAATCTCTCTCCTTCAAAAAAAAATATAATATTGCATGTATTTTGAAGGGAATCTCAGATCTCCTGAAGCCCGTCTAGAGACTCCTAGTTTAGCTGCACAATAAGTTATGCAGATTTTGGCCAATTCAATAAGACTAGGAAAATAAATATAAGGCATAAATATTGGAAAGAAAAAGATAACATTATTCATTCAAGAAAATAAAAAGCTATTACTACTAAGAAGTTCAATGAGTTGGCTAGTTATAGGATAGATATATCAGAGTAGTTTTCCAATATTTATCTACAAAAAAGCTAGTTAGGAGGAAAGTTTCACTGTTTCTGTAAAATATAAAATACTTTAGAATAAGCATGTTAAAAATAGGCACATTCTTATGGAATATAGTATACTTATATAAGTTTAGAAAACTATCTTGGACAAACTCAGTGCCCTATAATCTGTATGAAGAAAAAGGTAGTATGGCAAAGATGTCAATTACCAACAAACTAATAAGTAAATTTAATGTAATTACAAAAACATTAAGAAAACTACAATGAGCCAGCCCAGGTGGCCTAGTGGTTAAGGTTTGGCGTGCTCCGTTTTGGCAGCTGGTGTTTGGTTCCTGGGCACAGAACCACACCACTCACCTGTCAGTAGCCATGCTGTGGTGGTTGCTTACACAGAAGAACTAGAAGGACCTACAACTAGAATATGCAACTATGTCCTGGGGTACTGGGGCTTTGGGGAGGAAACAAAAAGGAGTGGGGAGACTGGCAACAGATGATGAATCTTTCCCAGCGAAAATAAAATGTACAGCAGGAAGTATATATGCCATCAGATATTAAAACATGTTATAATCTTACCTCATAGCATTTTATTATATTCTCTCATAAAATTAAAATATCTTACTAGGTCTATTTGTGTATGCTTTGAAGAACTGCACTTTAGGCAAATAATTGAAACAGAATGAATCCCAGGAGCAGTGCATTTATAAGAGTTCAACAAATGGCTCTGGGCCAGCTTGAGGGGAAAATAAATGTTACATTCTTACCTTATACAATACAACAAACATATTTATTATGGATAATGATTTAAACATAAATATGAAGCTCTAGTTGAATTTGAAGAAAATACAGGTTAACATTTAGCTCTGAAGATCTTTCTCAACGTATATTCTAAAGCAGAATCCAAAAAAGAAAAGATTCACTGATTTGAACATATAAAAATTAAGTTTGAATGTTAAAAGCCTAACATAGAAATTAAAAGGTAAACTCCAATGGAGATGATATTTACAAGATAAATGTCAAGAGATTGTTACAGATTACCCAACAGAAAATTAGGTAAATCTATAATCACTCAAGTCACATAATCAGAAATCAAATGCCAAAAAAATATGAAAAATTTCAAATTCATCAGAAATCAAATATAATCTTTTAGAAGGAGATTGTTTTTTCTTTAAAAATTTTAAATATGATAATATTTATTTTGGGTAAAAGTAAAAGAACATAAAAATTCAAACACTGTAAGACCATATGATAAGTAGCTTTCAAAGCATGTATCAGAGACACTTTAGCAATTTCATATCTATAATTTTAGATTAAGATTATGTGCAAATTTTATCTACCAGAATGCTCCTCTCAGCTTCATTTATAATAGTGTAATTGAAACAAATAAACAATAAAAGAAATCTAATTATATAAAAATAGCAAATTGGTAAAATAAATTCTGTTATATCTATACTATGGAATGCTATGAAGTAATTTAAAAGGATATTATAAGAATATCAAATGACATAAGAAAACAATGAATTTTGCTTATTTGATAAAGTAGGAGAAAATAGTATGTTTAATGTAAGATATTTGTTTTAAAATGAAAATTTATATATATGTATTATATATTTACATGTAGGAAGCCTTCAGTTCTATTCCTTTGTTAATATCTTCATGGTACAATTCCAAGTGTTTTAAATTTCTTCTTTGCATTTTATAGTTTTTACATTAGCCACGGTGAAAATGTATTGCTTTTTATTTGAAGACTAAATACTTGGATATTATTAAGAATAAAATACTTATAACACAAACAACTCATAAACAGAAGAAAAAGGTAAATGACAAATTGGGGAAAATATTTGCAATAATGGTGACAAATAATAAAAGGTGCTGGTCTACCTAATATATAATGAGCCACATAAATCACTTTTAAAAAGATACAATCCTGCTCCAAAATTGTTAGAAGACACAAAAATTTATATCATCAAAAGGTGCCAATGGCCAGTAAACATATGAAAATTACTCTATTTTGCTACTAATAAAATTAAAAAGTTGTCATCACAGAAATTCATTTTTTCATTAAATTTGAAAGACAGAAAAATGTAATATTCAGAACTAGTAAGGGCTGGTGTAATAAGCAATATCTTATTTTGTTTAAGGCTGTGTACATTAGTAAATTTCTCAGAAAACCAATTTGGCACAACTGTGTAAGGATCATTTAATGCTCATACGTTTTGATTCAAGAACACCTGGTAGAAGAGGTGGACACAATGATTTTATGTGTAAGTTTGTTGAGTGATGACCTTTATAGTGATAACTTGAAAATGATCATTAATAGATAAATGAATGAAAGCATGCATTTAAGGAAATGTTATGCAATCTTTTTACTAATTTGTTTTTTCTTTTTTCTTTTTACTAATTTTTGAACATTTAATGCTGTAGTATAATATTCACTATATAATAAGTTAAAAAATAAGAACTCAACACTGCGCATATATGATAAATTCCCAATTTTGTAAATATATCCTCATACAAAAAGGTCTAAAGGGTATGTGCAAAATTTAAAAGTGATCTACTTCAGGTGGCAAGAGGAGGGGATTTATTGTCTTATTTTTATTTTCCTCGATTTCTAAATTTTCTACAATGAGCTACATTTATCATATAATACCAATGAAAACATTAAAAATAAAAATGATCATGACGATGATGAATCTGACAATATTTACTGAGTATGTGATAGATGTATACTCTGTGTTTTACATTTATTCTCTCATTTTCTCACAACTCTATGATTTAAATGCCATCATTATCCTCCCCATATTAGAGATAAATAAATGGAAATTTAAAGCAGATACATAATTATGTAGTTAAACTTTGTAATCACATGGAAATTAAATGACAGAGCCTGCACTTAAAACCATAATCAGAAAATTTTATAATAAAAACAACACGTATTTTCAACAAACCATGTAAAATGAACATAGTCTAAACTTTTAAATGTTATCTTTGGCCTCCCACATCCTTCTCTCCTTCCTCTGCTTCAGGGTAGAGCTTCTTACCGTTTACTGGACAAAACAATTCCTTTTGTCTCCATGCCTTTTCATGTGACATCACTTCTGCCCACACACTGGCTGACTTCTTCCTTCTGATCTTCAAAACTCAGCTTGGTCTCTTGTGTCATACTTCCAGATAGGATTAATCATCTCTATTTTCCTATAGCCTTTAAACACAGTTTAATTACAAAGATATTATAATTACCTATTTACATCTCAATCTGTAAACTCCTTCAGAGCATAAACTGTCTTAGTTATCTTCACAGGAAGAAGCCCAGTGTTCATCCAGATAAGCTATTAATATGTGTTTTGGGATGACTAATTGGATGAATGAATACATGAATTTGACAAAGTTCATTCTTCCTGGAATTTCCATCCATCATTAGAGTTCTTACTTTTCTCAATAACTGCTCTTCCTTTAGTCGGGACTCCACTTTTATTAGAAGCTCTATTTCAGGACAAAGTGCAGTGTTTAGTACTCGTGGAGAAGGATTAGGAAGAAGGAGGGAGAATGAAAGGGCCTGTTGGGTTTCCCATAGAACTTCTGGAAACTATTGGAAGAAGAGATGGCACCCTGGCTTGAGGGTGGGAGACATCGCAAAACCTGGTGGCCAATGGACAGCTTACAAGCTCCTTGCCATTCCCTTCAGAACTTCTGCAGGAACATCCCTTTGCTCATCATTTGACTGACTATCCCAGGAATAGGAACTCACTCTTCTAGGCCTTCCCATAGAATTGCCCTAAGGAAGTCATGTATTCTGCTGTGCTCTGCCTGATGAGTGTTCCACTGAGGCAAGTCTTCCCTGAGTTCATTAGAGGAAAGTCAAGACTTAGAGAACGTATATGTCCTGTCGTGGCTGCAGAGCCTGGAAGCTTCCTGACCCCGAAAACTAGGGGACAGAATTGGAAAAAGCCCTGGATAATCTCAATCTTCTGGTGGTCTCAGATCTCACGTATTTTGTGACATAGAAAGGGAAAACCAAGGTTGATGGAGGAGAGGAATTGATGAGATCTTCCCAGTGAGGACATAGGAAAAGAATTAGATATTCCACTAAACTCTGCCCAAACCTTGTCCAGTTGAGCAACTCAACCTGGAGAGGGGCCCCTACTTGATTCAGCCCTTGGTAGGAGCTTTACCTGTGTGCAAAAAGGAGATCTGCCATGATCAGCTCTGCCTTGATACCCATGCTTCATGCACGTCGAGTATTTGAATACCTATGGCTCTGTTGTCAGAAGAACCAGAAGAGGAACCAGGAAAGTCTTATTCTCTGTCCTAGATAAATCATTAACAGCTGGACCTGAAGCCAGGTCACTGCTGCCTTCTCTGTGTCAGGTGTGAGTGAGCACACTACATGGGTTGGCCATGTTCCCAGTCCTAACTGAGGCGAGTTATCCCCAGCTGTGCCTCTTTTGTACTCAGGGCCAGTTGAAGAGTTGGCACCTGTATTTTCCCCCAGGTGTTCCTGGGCTCACCTTAGCTCCTCTTCCTTGCCTTCCTCAAGGGTACATGACCTTTCTTGAATCTATTGTCCTTCAAGACCACAATGAATTTCAGATGCCAACACAATGACGTTCAAGAAAGGAAAGCCAAACTCTAGGGTAGAGGAGGCAGCATGAAGTAGAGAAAAGCACTAAGTTTGAAGTCAGAGTGACCTAAATTTAATCCTAGCACTGGATCTCTCTAGTTTGTGATACTTAGCAATTTTAAAAGTTTATTTAAAACATTATACAGACATCACATAACATAAACTGAAGATATTTTATAAAAAGAAAATTTCAAATATATATATATATATATATAATTTGTTACTAGAAAATTTCTGTAAGGATATACAAGAAATTGATGATAGTTGCCTCTGGGCAAGGAAATGGGATAACAGAGGCCAGTATTGAAAGGAAAACCTACTTTTGATTTATATAATTTTATACTGCCTGAATTTTTCGACTTAAAACATTTTTTAAATTTGAAATAATTTTAGATTTATAAAAAAGTTACAAAGACAGTAAGAATTCCTTTTTACACTCCATCAAGGTTCCCCTAATTTTAACATCTTACATGACCATTGTTCATTTGTCAGAACTAAAAAATTAACGTTGGTACAATACTATTGTCTAAACTACAGACCTTATTTGAATTTGATCAGTTTTCCCACGAGTGTCTGTTTTCTGTACCAGGATTCATTCCAGGACACTATATTGCATTTAGTCATCATATAGGCCCGCTTTTTTCTAATCTGTGATATTTTCTCAGTGTTGCCTTATTTTTCAAGACCTTGGCACTTTTGAAGAGTAACTGGCCAGATATTTTGTAGAATATCCTTCAATTAAAGTTTGTCTGTTGTTTTTTCATGATTAGACTTTTTCCTTTTTTGGAGAGTAGGGGAATAATACACTTCTTATCACATCGTGTCACAACATGACTTATCACTATTCTCTTTCCATACTCTGTCCCTTAGAAGAAAGTTACTAAGTGCAACCCTCACACAAGGGAGGGAAATTAATATCCACTTCCAGGAGGAAGGAGTCTGGGTGGAGTTTTATCATATACAAGCTTTTTTTCCTTTAAATAAAAAAGAAAGATATTTGAAACAAAACAATACTACCAGTTTGGTTTCCTCCATTGATTCGTAACCTCAAGAGCTGGAGAAAATTATTCCATATCTTAATTTTTCATGAACAAAATGCTCAATATCTGTTGTGAGAAGGAAATGAGATAAAATGTAGAAACCACACCAACCTTAGCAAATGTCATAGATGATAAGCTTCCATTGAGATACTATTTGACCTGGGACTTGAAGCTTGTTATCAAGGAGGGGAAGGGACACTCTGGTTGACTATGTGATGACCAACACCACTACCATCACCATGACTATTTGCCATCAACACCTTTTATGCAAGTACTGATTTAGAATCTTTGTCTACACTAATAATTTTGCTTTGTGTATTTTTTTCCCTTCTTTTTATCTGGTTAAGTCCTACACAATCTTCTACACTTAGTAAATGTCACTTCCTCAGTGAGGTCCTCTCTGATCTCAAATGCAAATTAGGACTCCTTCCCTCCTTTTATTCTTTCTCAGAGCACTATGTTCTTTTCCTTTATAGTACTAATATCAATTTGTAATTATATTTATTAGTTTGAGCAGTTCTTTGTTTAATATCTCTCTTCTCCATTGGACTGTATTGTCCCTGAGGACTCTGTTTTGCTCATCCCTGTAAATCCAGTACTTAGCAATGAGTGTAAAGGAGTACTAGGATGTGAGCGTGGAAGGAATGAGAACAGTGAGGAGGTTCTTATAATAATAATTTAGAAATAGGGGCCTGGCTACTGTCATATAATGGCATGTAATTGCAGTGGCAATGAAAATGGGAATTGAACCAAGGTTTGAGTCGGAATCACCTTGCCAAGGAAGAATGAGCAAGATTAGGAGATTGGTTGAAACTTCCACCATAGCATTTATCAAAGTGGAATTATAACACAGTGCAGCACTTTGCACAACACTGTCTTTTTGTTCTATGGCTTTTCATTTACTTATCTGTCTGTTTGTGGAACCAGGAGCCCCTAGAGGCAGCAACTGGTTCACTGTTGTACCCTCAAGATTCAGTATGTAAATATCCATGGCTTAATGAAAGAATATGTCAATAAATGGTGGGATCAGAAAGAGGAATAAGAAAAAATATTTTTTTTCAAGATTTGGAGATTGGGGGAATAAGTTTGTCTGGGAGCATGGTGCTGGACATATGCCTTGACATCTAAGCAGAAATGTCTTGGAGACAGCCGGAAATACGGAACTCACATTTCAGTGAGAAGTCAGGGCTAGGGAAACAATTTGAGAATTATACATTATTTATTCATTTATTGAATACTTACTATGCCAGGCACTGGACCTGGCCTCAGAAATACAAACATGAACAATAAACTGTCATTAATCTGTCCTCTATGCATATAAAAAATACAATTCCAAAGTCTTTAATGCTTAACAGTGATATACACAAGATGAAATATGTGTACAGAGGAGCTTGAACTCAAATTTGCCTAAAGAAATCAGGGAGACATTCTTAGAAAACAGAGTTTAATCTTAAATCACACTAGAAGTTAACTTAGTATGGGGAGTATGTGCTAAGAGGCAGGAATTGTAGACAGAGGAAATGAGTAAAGATATAAAAATTTAATAATAATGTCTACTTTTTGTTGAAGACTTATTCTGTTCCAAGGAGCTTTATTTAGAGAATAAAAATAACTTCATTAGACCTTTCAATGATCCCACAGAAATAGTTTACTGTATATACTATAGATCCTCTATTTGTATATATTCATCTCAAAGCTTTTTTCTCTTATGATCTTCTTGAGGCCTCTTGGCTTGCCATGTTACATATAATTCTTTTCTTTTCTCCTAACTTCTTTATAGTTTCTGCCTTTATATTTTAGAAAAGACATATGCTATATTGAAAAGAACATGATATTTTAGGTCAGATAGACCTGGATTCGAACATAAACTCTGAAGTGTATTGGTTGTTCCTTTGATCTAGCCTATACATACTGATAATACTTGTAAGGAGTAAATGATACTTTCTTTATGAATAGGTAACTCATATTTAATAGTAAATACATGTTAATTCCTCTCTTTACCCTGCTTTCTGGGAAAAGGAGAGAATCTAATAATTTATCTATATATAATTAGTAGCAAACTGATCGAGCATTCTGCATAGTTGATATCCTACTTTAAATTGCAAGAAATGCTAAAGAATAGAGTCATAAAGTTCTCCAAGTGGAAGTGGTTGCCTACATGGTCCCTCTGTTGCACATAATAACTGGCTTTAGCACTTTCACAGTAGATTTCATTATTCTCTTTTTCATCTTTACATCAATCCCATGAGGTAGATCTCATAACCTCATTCACACATTAGGAAACTGAGGGATAGAAATTTAGAGTAATTTACATGAACTTGCACAGCTGGTAAATAGTAGACATAGGATTTGCACTCAGGTTTTTCAGACTACAAATTGTTGATGGCAATAAAAAAGACTGTATTTAGAGAAACTAGAAATGCATGGTGTGGGGGAAAGAAAAGAGTTCAGTATTGCAGTAGTTGACTACTCATTCAACTGTATGGTTGGGGTATGGTAAGAACTGAAAATGGAAAGATAAGCTAGAACTGAACTATAAGGAGGCTTGGATGATATGTTAAGAACAGCAGTTTAATTCTGAAGATGAGGATGAATTGTGAGTGTTTTAAGCATGATAATGACAGATTATCACATGTGTATATAGAAAGAACTTGGAGGACGATAAAAAAGATGGATTAGAATGAAGTGTATAGGTAAATCTGGAGGATGACTGGAGCTGGGGAGACCAATTAGGAGGCTCTAGCAATAATCCTGGTGGGAGGTATAAGTCAGCACCCATGTTTCATCTTCACGGGGGTGATTTGTTGAAACTCTGGCAATGGATGGGCTCTCTGAGAGAGTGCACAAGGAGGAGGGAAGAAGAGGGCCAACCACTGAACTCCCAGGACAAGTATAGCTTAAAAGGACTTGGAAAATAACACAGACAATCTGCACTTGGGTATGTAGAGGGAATAGCAAGGAAATCCATGGTTATGGAAGGCAAGATGATAAGTTTCAAAAGCAATATTCCATTTACACAAACATCAAAGAAAAGCTGGAGAGCATTTGATTTCCTTAAGAGTCTCTCTAGACAAAGAACTGATCCCAGCCTGGGATCGCTTGACTCTGCTGTAATTCCTCCCACCTAAGGCCCTGGTGCCTCAAGATCTCTATCTGCAGACTCATAATCTCAGATTGCCGGATGGGACCCTGGAGACCTAAGAGTAAATGCCTGGGAGTCTCTGCTAAAGGGAGTTAGTTCTCTCTCCCTCTGACGCAGCTATACTTAGGCTGAGTTCTTTTTTCACTGTCTTCTATACTCAGTCTCCTCCACCCCTGGGGTTGCAGACTAACCAGCCTATTAGTGAGCAGTCACAGGCTGTGATCTCATTAAAAAGTTGTTAATGAGGCACACTGCTGTTCAGGGAGCACAGTTGACTGAGGCTCCCAGTGCCTCATCTGGGACCTGGAGGGAAAGCTTAGGCGAATAGACAGGATCAGATCTGGAGAGAGGGCTAATGAACTCCGGCTGCAGAGCCACACCTCCGAATGAACTCATCTTGGCAAGTAGGCCAGCTTTGAAGCTCAAGTCCCTGCCGGCCTGCAGGCTTACAGGAGTGGGTGCAGTCCAGAGCAGCCATGATTTTCCTTTGAGCTGTCAGCTCTGCTTCATGCCTGCACTGCTGACCCATTTCCATGGAGGACTTCAAATTCTGAGATTAGGAGGTGATTTTCCTTGCACTGAATTTTGGTCTCATGATCTCTTACGTGCCCAATTACAAAAGTCTTTTGAATGGTGTCTGTCTTACAGGCTGTGTCCTTTGTACCCATTCTCCATCCTACTGTCAAATTAGCTTTCCAAAATATGGATTTGATTGTTTTTTCATGCTTCAAACCCTTCAGTTGATTTACGTAATTCACAAAATAGTGTTCAAACACCTTGGCAAAGAAGGTCTTGATTTGACTCCTACTGACCTCCCCACTCTCATCTCCTTCCAGGTTTCCCTCCCACATCATAATTTTTATTATTCTCTTCTGACAATTATTTATCATCATCAGCATCATCACCACTGCCGTCAGTATCTTTATAATGATTAACATTTATATAGAAATTACTATGTGCCCATCATCCTTCTTTAGCGATTTACGTATAAGTCATTTAATCCTCTCAACCAAGATGGAAGTAGGTGCTATGATTATCCTCATTTTACAGAAGAGGAAACTGAGGCACAGAATGCTAAATAACTCGCCCAATATCACAGAGTTATCAAGTGACAGAACCAGGGCAAAACTTAGTTATTTTAGCTCCAGAGTTCATGCTCTTACCCAGGTGTCGGCAAACTACACCTGGGCCAAATCCAGCCCTCCACTGTCTTTATATGTCAGGAGTTAGGAGTGGTTTTTACTTTTTAAATGGTTAGAAAAAATCAAAAGAAGAGTACTATTTTTTTGACATATGAAAATCATCTGAAATTCAAATTTCAGTACCCAGAAATAATGTTTTATCAGAATACAGCCATGCTCATTCAGTTACATATTTTGGCTGTGTTCATGCTACAAAAGCAAAGTTGACAGAGCTCATCCATTAGTGGTACTTTCATCTGCTGTTTGCGGCATTAAAAATCACAGCATTGCACAAGAAAAAACATGGTAACCACGTTAGTGATGGATGTTAACTAAACCTGCGGTAATCTTTTTGAAATATATACATATATCAAATCATTATATTGTATACCTTAAACTTATATAATGTTATATGTCAATTATTTTTCAATAAAAATGAAAAAAAAACATTTCCAGGAGTCAGGGCAGGCGAACATAGGAGAGAAATAGTCACAATTTAATCGGGCAATCTTGTTTGTAGTTATTGTCAGGTTTTAAGTGTGTGTTCATGGCCCTGTCTGTTGCTAAGAGTGACTCATTCTTGCAAAAAGTAAATATTAACGAGAGTTCTCATCAAGATGGTGCTGTGAGCAGACGTTGAACTCGCCTCCTCCCACAAACACAACCAGGTTACAACAATTTTAGGAAGAATCACCCTGGATTGAAAACTGAAAACTGGATAAAAAGAACCCCCACAACAAGGGACAGTCCTGACGAAAGCAGAAGAGGCAGTAACTCCGGCCAGAGAGGAAAAAAGCCACCTTTGGGAGCAGCGGAGCTTCTCAGCTGGCCAGGCGGGAGCCAACCTAAGGTACGCAGCCCTCCCTGTGGGAGTGAGGTCCGGAGTGGGGGCAATACTGCTATAACCATCCTTCGGACTCAGCCCAACTGAGAGGGGGGTCTTGCTGTCTGGCTTTGCTGGCTATTAACTGCAGTGAGGACACCCCAGAAAAGCTGTCAGCCGAAAGCCGAAAAGATCCGGGTCTTAAAGGGCCCACACACAAACTCACTCATTGCAGCAACCTAAAATCACCAGAGAGAAGGCTGACTGTCCTTTGGTGAAATGAGACTCACCTGGTGGGCTCTGGGGGCATCTTGGTGAGAGGAGGATCCTCTCCGGAGACTGAGACATTGTTGGGGGCTGTTGTTCTGAGCTGGTCCAGGCCTGCTGATACGGACACAGGTGGGGGCCATTGAGGTGCATCCCTTGGGGTGTTAGCCCAGGGGTCTGCCACACCCACTAGAGCACAGATTTAATCCAGTTCAGCCAGGGCAGGCAACCTGCCCTAGGGACTGGCCCCACCTAACAGCAAGCCCTCAGGCTACTTTTCAGCCTGCATTGACTGAATGCCTTGATCCTCTACAGGCAGGCAAAGGTGACTGTCTTTGTGGGGCAGGGCTTGTGTGAGGACCTGGTGAACCGTAGGGGGCATTGGGGCAGAGGTGGGTGCCTCTGCAGTGTGGTGGTGGGGTACGCTCCAGGGGGTTGAGAAGTGTGCACGGACCAGGACTGTGCTGACAGTGTATGTGGTCCAGAGGCGGGTGAGGCTTATCAGTGGCAGAAGACTTGTGTTTCACAAATAGCCATAAAAAGGATCAGCCCCACCTTCCAAAGCCTGAAACAACTGAGTGCCTCCATGCCAAGGGCTAGCCCTACACATCTGCACTCCTAAGAGAACTGACACCAGCCTTGTTGGCCTCAGGCCTGTCAGAACTGTATGCCCCTGAGCCTAGCAACCAGCTACACTGGGTACCAACCCAATTAAGAGGACAATTGCAATAAGAGTGTGCTAATAGGCGGGACCGGGATGGCAGAGTGAGTGGTCTTCTTTGTCTCCCCCCCCCGTCGAATCTACAACTAATTGGACATTCACCGATTAACAAATGATATCCAGATAGCATGTCAAGATGCCTAAGAGTCTCGTACTACTATATATCGGAAGGCGGACGGACTTCCCCCTGGGAGGAGGTGGAAATAGGTGAAAACTCTCCAACCCCCAACCCCCGACCCCCAGACAGCCTAGTTCCTGCAGGAGGCTCTCTTCCAGCGGACTCCCCTATAGCATCGCCACACACCAAGGGTGGGAGTGTGCACTCACCAGTGGAGCGACAGTGGAAACAGGTGACAACAGCCCTACTCAAGCCCCCCGGGATTACACCTAAGCCCAGGGGGAATCCCCAGGGTCCTGCACCCACAGGCAGGGAAGGCCTCAGCTCGCCATTAGCAGGGAGGCCCCGCCCAGAATCCAGAACAAAGGGAAGCTCCCCACAAGCTGCTGCTGGGCCCACAGTCTCCGGCACACGGGTCGGTGCAGGGGGCACCCGGACTTCCTGTGGACATGCTTGGGGACAGGGTTGGCACTCCAGCGCCCGGCTCTGCAGCTCGAGGGGAGGCTCTGGGGTCCCACACCCCCCCAGCAGGGAAAGCCTCTGCTCGCCATTAGCTGGGAGGCCCCACCCAGAATCCAGAGCAAAGCTCCTGGCAAGCGGATTCCCTGACACTGCACAAGACCACCAGCTGCTGCTGGGCCCACAGTCTCCGGCGCATGGGTCGGTGCAGGGGGTGCCTGGATTTCCCGTGGACATGCTTGGGGACTGGGTGGAGCCCCAACACCCAGCTCTGTGGCCTGGGGGATGCTCCAGGGTCCCACACCCCCCCAGCAGGGAGGGCCTCTGCTCGCCATTGGCAGGGAGGCCCCACCCAGCATTCGGAACACCAGGAAGCTCCCTAGAGCAGAATTCCCCACAAGGCAGCAGCTTACAAGCCACCGCCAGGCCCATGGACTCTGGCCGTGTCCCAGACGAGGCAATGGGCTCCCAGAGATCCCGTGAGAATGGAGTGGGGCAGAGTGGAGCTCTGGTGAAATGGCTATGTAGCCCAGGGGGGAACTCCAGGTTCCTAAAGCAGCCTCAGCAAAAGCCTCTGCACAGCACTAGTGGAGAGGTCCCGACTGGCATTCCCAAGGCAGGAAGGCCCTGGGGCAAAAGTAGCACAGCTAGGTGAACTAATGACAGACTGCAGAAGATACCCATAGTTCTGCTGGGACCTATAGTGGACAAGTGTGATCTTGTGGGCTCTGTTAGGGACAAAGTGGTGATTATAGGTGATCCTGCTCCTGGCTGCTGGGAAAGCCCTCAACACCGCTGCACACCACAAGGAGGGAGCACATCTAAGTGGGCTGCAACAGTAGGCATCAGCAGCCTGAGGCCCCCTTGCAATTACCCCCACAACTGACGAGGGACCCCACAGGACCACTGTGACTATGAGGAGGGGTCCAGGTCCAGTCAGTAACAGCTGACAGGGTTCAGGGTTGGTGCAGTCTAAACAGCTGCCCCCCCCTCACACCAGTCGCAACAAGTGGAAGCAGTGACTGAACTCTCTCTCTATGCGGAGGCCCAAATCCACGCCATCAAGCAGTATGAAAAAATATATTAAATCTCCAGAACAGAAGGAAAATGATAAGCATCCAGAAAACAATCCCAAAGACAATGAGATCTATAACCTAAATGATGATGATTTCAAACCAACATTATTAAAAAACTCAATGAG
This sequence comes from Equus quagga, assembly GCF_021613505.1. Lineage (NCBI taxonomy): Eukaryota > Metazoa > Chordata > Mammalia > Perissodactyla > Equidae > Equus > Equus quagga. The sequence goes on along the minus strand of NW_025797081.1, from coordinate 14,795 downwards.
TTAAAAGAGAATTCAGATAGACAACTCAATGAGTTCAGGAGCTATGTCACAAAAGAGCTTGACACTATAAAGAAGAACCAATTAGAAATACTGGAGATGAAGAACACAATGGAGGAGATTAAGAAAAATCTGGACTCTCTGAACAGTAGGGTCGATAATATGGAGGACAGAATTAGCAATTTGGAGGATAGGAATATAGAAATCCTGCAGACAGAGGAGGAGAGAGAACTAAGACTAGAAATAAATGAATAAACTCTCCGAGAATTATCCGACTCAGGAGATGCAACATAAGGATTATAGGTATACCAGAAGAAGAAGAGAAGGAGAAGGGGGCAGAAGGCCTGTTCAAAGAAATACTAGCTGAGAACTTTCCAAACTTGGGAAGAGAGATGGAACTTCATGTGACAGAAGCCAATAGATCTCCAAACTTTATTAATGCAAGAAGACCAACCCCAAGGCATATAGTAGTGAAACTAACAAAAGTCAATGACAAAGAGAAAATACTAAGGGCAGCCAGGCAGAAGAAAATAACTTACAAAGGAAACCCCATAAGGCTATCAGAAGATTTCTCAGGAGAGACCTTACAGGCTAGAAGAGATTGGAATGAAATATTCAAAACTCTGAAGGAAAAAAACCTGCAGCCAAGAATACTCTACCCAGCGAAAATATCCTTCAAATACAATGGAGAAATAAAAACTTTCCAAGATAAACAAAAGTTAAGGGAGTTCATCGCCACAAAACCTCCCCTTCAAGAAATGCTCAGGAAGAACCTCATTCCTGAAAAATCAAAAAAAGGAAAGGGGTTACAAAATCCAGAACAAAGGAGATAAGCAGAAGGACAATAACACAAAGTATCAGCTCTCCATCAGGACAAAATGCAAAAGAACCAGAAAACAAGTGATAAAATGGCAACAGTAGGCCCCCACGTTTCAATAATCACTCTAAACGTGAATGGATTGAACTCTCCAATCAAAAGGCACAGAGTGGCAGGATGGATCAAAGAACAAGATCCAACAATATGCTGCCTCCAGGAAACACACCTCAGCCCCAAAGACAAACACAGACTCAGAGTGAAGGGATGGAAGACAATACTCCAAGCTAATAATGAACAAAAGAAAGCAGGTGTTGCCATACTTATATAAGACAAAGTAGACTTCAAAGCAAAACAGATAAAGAAAGAGAAAGAGGGGCAGTATATAATGATAAAAGGGACATTCCACCAAGATGACATAACAGTTACAAATATATACACACCTAACACAGGAGCACCAAAATTCATAAAGAAACTATTAACAAAACTAAAAGGAGACATCAACAGCAATACAATAATAGTAGGGGACCTCAACACCCCATTAACACCAATGGACAGATCATCCAGACAGAAAATCAACAAGGAAATTATAGCATTAAATGAAAAATTAGATCAGATGGACCTAATAGATATATATAGGACACTTCATCCAAAAACAGCAGGTTACACATTCTTCTCAAGTGCGCATGGAACATTCTCAAGGATAGACCATATCTTGGGAAACAAAGCAAGCATCAATAAGTTCAAGAGGGTTGAAATAATATCAAGCATCTTTTCTGATCATAATGCTATGAAACTAGAAATCAACTACAAGAATAAAGCTGGGAAAGGGCCAAAAATGTGGAGACTAAACAACATGCTACTGAACAAACAATGGATTATTGAAGAAATTAAAGAAGAAATCACACATTATTTGGAGACAAATGAAAATGAAAACACACCGTACCAACTGATTTGGGATGCAGCAAAGGCAGTCCTAAGAGGGAAATTCATTGCAATACAGGCTCACCTCAATAAGCAAGAAAAATCTTACATAAACAACCTCAAACGACACCTAACGGAATTAGAAAAAGAAGAACAAACAAAGCCCAAAGTCAGTAGAAGGAGGGAAATAATAAAAATTAGAGCAGAAATAAATGATATTGAAACAAAAATGACAGTAGAAAGGATCAATGAAACAAAGAGTTGGTTCTTCGAAAAAATTAACAAAATCGACAAACCCTTAACCAGACTCACTAAAAAAAAACAAGAGAAGTCTCAAATAAATGAAATTAGAAACAAGAGAGGAGAAATCACAACAGATACTGAAGAAATACAAAGGATCATAAGAGAATACTATGAAAAACTATATGCCAACAAACTGAACAACCTAGAAGAAATGGATAAATTCATAGACTCTTACAACCTACCCAAACTGAATCAGGAAGAAATAGAGAATCTGAACAGACCAATCACAAGTAAAGAAATAGAAACAGTAATCAAAAACCTCCCCAAAAATAAGAGTCCAGGACCAGACAGCTTCTCTGGAGAATTCTACCAAGCATTCAAAGAAGATTTAATACCTATCCTTCTCAAACTGTTCCAGAAAATAGAGGAAGATGGAGCACTCCCTAACACATTCTATGAAGCCAACATCACCCTGATCCCCAAACCTGACAAGGACAACACAAAGAAGGGAAACTACAGGCCAATATCACTGATGAACATAGATGCAAAAATCCTCAACAAAATTTTGGCAAACCGAATACAGCAATACATCAAAAAGATTATACACCATGATCAAGTGGGATTTATACCAGGGACACAGGGATGGTTCAACATCCGCAAGTCAATCAACATGATTCACTACATTAACAAAATGAGAAACAAAAACCACATGATCATCTCAATAGATGCAGAGAAAGCGTTTGACAAGATCCAACATCCATTTATGATAAAAACCCTCAATAAAATAGGTATAGAAGGAAAGTACCTCGACATAATAAAGGCCATATATGACAAACCCACAGCCAACATCATACTCAATGGACAAAAACTGAAACCCATCCCTCTGAGAACAGAAACAAGACAAGGGTGCCCACTTTCACCACTCTTATTCAACATAGTACTGGAGGTTTTGGCCAGAGCAATTTGGCAGGAAAAAGAAATAAAAGGAATCCAAATAGGCAATGAAGAAGTAAAACTCTCGCTGTTTGCAGACGACATGATCTTATATATGGAAAACTCCAAAGAATCCATAGAAAAACTATTAGAAACAATCTCCAACTACAGCAAAGTTGCAGGGTATAAAATCAACATACATAAATCAGTAGCATTTCTATACGCTAACAATGAGCTAACAGAAAAAGATCTCAAGAACTCAATCCCATTCACAATCGCAACAAAAAGAATAAAATACCTTGGGATAAATTTAACCAAGGAAGTGAAAGATCTATACAACGAAAACTACAAGACCTTCTTGAATGAAATTGATGACGACATAAAGAGATGGAAAGACATTCCATGCACATGGATTGGAAGAATAAACGTAGTTAAAATGTCCATACTACCTAAAGCAATCTACAGATTCAATGCTATCCCAATCAGAATTCCAAAGACATTCTTTACAGAAATTGAACAAACAATCCTAAAATTCATATGGGGCAACAAAAGACCCGAATTGCTAAAGCAATCCTGAGAAAGAAGAACAAAGCTGGAGGCATCACAATTCCTGACTTCAAAACATACTACAAAGCTACAGTAATCAAAACAGCATGGTACTGGTACAAAAACAGGTGCACAGATCAATGGAACAGAATTGAAAGCCCAGAAATAAAACCACACATCTATGGACAGCTAATCTTCGACAAAGGAGCTAAGGGCCTACGATGGAGAAAAGAAAGTCTTTTCAACAAATGGTGCTGGGAAAACTGGACAACCACATGTAAAATAATGAAAATCAACCATTCTTTTTCACCATTTGCTAAAATAAACTCAAAATGGATCAAAGACCTAAAGATTAGGCCTGAAACATTAAGTCTTCTAGAAGAGAATATTGGCAGTACACTCTTTGACATCAGCTTCAAAAGAATCTTTTCAGACACCATAACCCCTCACATGAGGGAAACAATAGAAAGAATAAACAAATGGGACTTCATCAGACTAAAGAGCTTCTTCAAGGCAAGGGAAAACAGGATTGAAACAAAAAAACAGCCCACTAATTGGGAAAAAATATTCACAAATTATTTATCTGACAAAGGGTTAATCTCCATAATATACAAAGAACTCACACAACTCAACAATAAAAAATCAAACAACCCAATTACAAAATGGGCAGGGGACATGAACAGACATTTCTCCAAAGAAGATATGAATATGGCCAATAGACACATGAAAAGATGCTCATCATCACTAATCATCAGGGAAATGCAAATCAAAACTACACGAAGATATCACCTTACACCTGTTAGAATGGCAAAAATATGCAAATCCGGGGCTGGCCCCGTGGCCGAGTGGTTAAGTTTGCGCGCTCCGCTGCAGGCGGCCCAGTGTTTCGTTGGTTCGAATCCTGGGCGCGGACATGGCACTGCTCATCAAACCACGCTGAGGCAGCGTCCCATATGCCACAACTAGAAGGACCCACAACGAAGAATATACAGCTATGTACTGGGGGGCTTTGGGGAGAAAAAGGAAAAAATAAAAATCTTTATAAAAAAAAAAAAAATGCAAATCCAAGAGTGACAAATGTTGGAGAGGCTGTGGAGAAAAGGGAACCCTCATACACTGTTGGTAGGAATGCAAACTGGTGCAGCCACTATGGAAAACAGTATGGAGATTTCTCAAAAAGTTAAGAATAGAAATACCTTATGACCCAGCCATCCCACTACTGGGTATCTATCCTAAGAACCTGAAATCATCAATTCCAAAAATTCCATGCACCCCTATGTTCATTGCAGCATTCTTCACAATAGCCAAGTCATGGAACCAACCTAAGTGCCCGGCAACTGATGATTGGATAAAGAAGACATGGTATATATATATATACAATGGAATACTACTCAGCCATAAAAAAGGACAAAGTCGTCCCATTCACAACAACATGGATAGACCTTGAGGGTATTATGTTGGGTGAAATAAGCCAGACAGAGAAAGATGAACTCTGTATGACTCCACTCATAGGTGGTAGTTAACATATGGACAAAGAGAACTGATCGGTGGTTGCCAGGGGAAAGGGGGGTGGGGGGAGGGCACTAGGGGTGAAGTGGTGTACCTACAACATGACTAATAATGATGTACAACTGTAATTTCACAAAGATGTTAACTTTCATAACCTTAATAAAAAAAAGAAAAAAAAGTAAATATTAACAAGTGTTAAAAAAATCTCAGTGATGTAGTTATTACTTGACAGCATTTTGAGTGCCATGCATATCTCTGGACTGCAATATTTTATTTATTTATTTATTACCAGTGCATGTTCATCATGTCAAAATGAGAAAAGAAAGTGGACTTCAAATGTCACATTTTAAAGTACATTGTAGATTATTTTGTTATAAAATTAGATGGTAAATCATTGTGTTTGTTATGCAATGATACTCTATCTGAAGTAAAAGAATATGACATAAGTAGACATCCCCAGATTAAGTACTTGTTGCAAAATTTCTAACTCACAGAAAGGAAGAGAGAAATTTGAAATTTTTAAATGTAACATCTTACACAGCAGAATTTCTTCTGTAAAAAAAAAATGAAAATAAGGCTTCAGGCAAAATTAGTTTCCAAGTGGCTCATTTGTTAGCCAAAGAAGGAAAGTCCTTACCAACGATGAGTTTATTAAATGGTGTTTGATTGCAACAACAAAAGAATCGTCTCCAGAGAAAACAAACTTGCCTAAGACCATTAGCATTTCAGGAAGAACTCATCATTAAAGAATTGAAGATATTTGGAGCAATATCAATAGTCAATTAAAAATAAGGCAAGTGGTTTTCTTTGGCTCTTGATGAATTGACCCATGTTACTGGTACTGCTCATTTGTTGTTGTTGATTCCAAGAGTTAATGGTGAATTTGAAGTGACTGAGAATTAGCCTCTGCAGGAACACTCTGAGGCAAGAAAATATTCAACGCTGTTGAGAAAACACTAATTCAGTAGAACTTGACTTGGAATCTGTGAGGATGTGTTGCAACTGATGGTAAAAATCAAGGTGGAACAGGAAAAGGCTTAGTTAGAAAATTTACAGTTTTTGAAAATGTAAATTGTTTAAAACCTATGGCTATTTGCTCTTTTGTTCATCGTCAGGTACTTAAAGAAAATATTTGAATCTATCATTTGTTATTAAACTAGTCACATTGACAGTGAATTTAATTCACTTTTGTGATATGGTTATGGTCAGTTCTGTGAACTTTTGTCAGAAATGTAAGCTGAATATCTTAAATTGCCCTACCACAGCAATTTGATAGCATAGCAATAGTAAAGTTTTATTGCAATTTTTTTTAGTGCAGGGCCAAGATTAAAATTTTTCTGACCAAGAAGAACCTCCCTCAGTCATTATTATTGAATACTAAATGGCTGTGGAAATAATCTTTGGATGCAGATATAATACAGTTTCTTAGTGAATTCAACCAAAAATTACAAGACAAAACAGTACTTAAGTGTGAAACTCGCTGTGTGGTAAGATCATTTTGATGACAAGTAATGTTTGACTCATAAGAAATGTCAAGCTGTTTTATACACTTCCCAAGCTGTCAAAAGTTAAAATAAGAAACAAGATCTTCCGTTCTTACACAAATTTACAGCAAATATTTATTCTGAGCTCAAACTAGAGTTCCAGCAGCATTTTTTAGAACATGATGCAACAGCAAAGAAAATTTCCATATTCCATTTAGAATACATTTAACTATGGAATTAAGGGGCTTCCATCTCCCCTTCAATTGAAAATGATTAATCTTCAGTGTAATGATGTGCCAAAAGTAAATATCAGAAGAATCTAATAGAATTGTGTAAGTATCTTCCAAATACTGAATGTGCTAAATTAAAATCATATACTTGTGGATTGATAACTGTATTTGGCAGTATTGAATTGAATGAAAAGACATTTTCAAGGATGAAATATGTAAAATGTCATTACAGATCAGCATAGTGTCCCGCCCCAGTTTCTATTTCAGTTGTTGGTACTCTTCTCTACTTCATCCCCATCTTCCTAACTTGTCTGTTTCATGGCATTTGCTATAATCAGCCTTCCACTGGAGCTTCTCCCTCCCCACCCTCACCCACCCATTAGATTGTTAACTCTGAGAAGACAGGATGCCCTTCCTGTCTGATTCTCCTGCTAGGTCTAGCACAGTGCCAGTAGATTGCACGTCAAGTAGGTTTCAATAAATATACATTAAGTGAAAAAAAAACTCACCAAAAAATGATGAACATTTGCAATGGATTTTGGTGACTTTGAACCTTGATTAAGTGAAAGTTTATCCCCCTAAAAAAATAATTTCATTCGTCTTCTTAGTAGACCTATACTACAAAAAATTGTACTCAATTAGTATTATTATACTTTAAATTTCAGCGATAAAAATTTGTTTTCTCTTTTGTTATATAATTATCTACAAGATTTCCTTGATTTTGCTTCTTGGCCTACAAAACGTGAAATATTTACTCTCTGGCCCTTTATAGACAAAGTTTGCAGACTCCTGATGTATACCCCATATAATGGTATGCATTGTGGTGATTTGTCTTTTTTATTTTTGAAACACTGCTTATTTGTCTTGGATTCCCTCTCCACATACAGTTCAAAATCCCTGCTCCCATTCTGTCTTATACTCTTGCTCTGTTACTCCTTCTAATTAGTATGCATGTATTATTACTCAGGATTCTAATTATATGTTTATATTTCTGTCTCACCACTGGACTGCAAGGACTGAGTCATGTTCAATATCCATTTTAGTGATTTAACCATGTCTTCTAGTATCTATTTTGGTGGATTAAATGCAGTAGCATTTTATTTGCATACACAAAACTAACCTCTTCATAAGCTGCAAACTGAATTCCCTATCTCTATCTCCCTGTCACATCCCTTCCACCAGATATGCGTTTCCTCTATCCTTTCCATTTCAGTAAAGGAGACTTCTATCAACCTGGTTGCTTACATCAGAGATATGGGTATAGTCCTTGACACTTCCTTCTTCCTCAATTGCCATATACAATGTATCTCACCAGGTCTTGTTAATTTTATACTCCAAATGTGTTTAGAATGTGAAGTCTCATCACTATTGCTACTATGCTAAACTTACCACCGTTAGCTCTCTTCTGATCTATGACCAGGGTCTCCTATAATAATTTCTCTCTTTCCACTCTTGAAACAATACATTCTCTACCTACCAGTCATTGTTACCTTTTTTGAAAAATCATCTTCTTGCTCAAAATCTTTCAGTGTTTGCCCATTGCACTTAGGTTGAACTCTAAACTCTTTAACATGGTCTGAAAGAAGTCCTGTATGACCTGACCTCTGCTTACCTATCAAACCAATTTCTACCTCTCCCTCTTATATTCACAACATTTTGGCAAAATACGTTTTCTTGTAATTCTGTAGTGTACCACATTCTTTCTCATCTGGAACTATTGTGATCTTCTTCAGTGTGGAGTGCCATTTCTCTACCTCTTAATTTAGTTGAGGAATTAGCTTAAATATCAACACCCAAGGATCCTTAAGATATTCCTTTGTTGTTGCTTGCCTTAGCATTCCTTTTTTTTCTTTCCACAGCAATTTTCACAACTTTTAATTTCATATGTGTGACATCACTTATTTAAACACTGCCTAGTACATCCACGTAGCTCCAGGACGTGTTGAAAGCCAGTTTTATGAGTAACTACCTTACCAGTTTTCCTTTTTATTATTTGTAAGGTTTAGAGCTATCCAATAGGATGCATTGCAATTGTTTTAAAATCTTTTGAAGATGCTTGTGAAGTTGTAGTTAATAATTATTTTTTTGGTGAGGAAGCTTGACCCGAGCTAACATCTGTTGCCAATCTTCCACTTTTTCTTTTCTCCCTAAAGCCCCAGTACGTAGTTGTATATCCTAGTTGTCTTTCTAGTTCTATGTGGGATGCCTCCACAGCATGACTTGATGAGTGATGTACAGGTCTGTGCCCAGGATCCGAACCAGTGAAGCCTGGGCCACCAAAAAAGAGCATGCGAACTTAACCAACCATTTGGCCATGGGGCCAGCCCCTTATAGTTAATAATTTTTTATTGTGTCAACAGTAATAAGTACAGTATTGTTAAATTTCTTGGAAACATTAAATTAAAAAATTTTAAGTGTCTTAGGGTTGCCTATGCATATTCTTACAAATATTTATGCATATTCTTATAAATATTTTGACTATATTTAAGAGGATATTAATGTTTCAAATTAGTAGGGGAAATAATGAATTCTTCAGTAAATTGTGTTGGGACAAACTGGCAGGCAACTGGAGAGAAAAATAAATAGCTCACACCTCACACCAGATAAATTCAAAATTCACAAAGATTTAACCATTAAACAATAAAATCAAAGCACTGATAGAAATAATAAAATAATAATTTTGTAGACCCAAGTATGATACCTAAACCTGTAGGATAAAATATCACTATAAGCAAAGTCAAGAGAGAAATGACGAACAGGAAAAAACATTTTCAACTCATTAAAAAAAATCTGATTTTTCTGTATATGTATAAAGAATTGCAATAAGTCAGCATTAACAGAGATCCATCATTTGATAGAGTAATGCACAAAAGATATAAATAGAGCAAATAAAGAGAAAATGATTTTTAAACATAAGGAGGTCGTAAAAAAAGTAAAATTAAAACTGCTTGTAGGGACCGGCCTCATGGCTGAGTGGTTAAGTTCACATGCTCCGCTTCATCGGCCTGGGGTTTCGCCTGTGCAGATCCTGGATGCAGACATGGCACCGCTGATCAAGCCATGCTGAGGCGGCATCCCACATGCTACAGCTAGAATATACAACTACGTACTGGGGGGGCTTTGGGGAAAAGAAGAAGAACAAAAAAAAGAAGATTAGCAACAGATGCTAGCTCAGGTGCCAATCCTTAAAACAAAAACAAAAACAAAACTGCTTGTAGATATATTTTTCATTTATCAGATTAGCAAATATCTAAGGATTTGGCAACAAATATTTTTTGACAAGGATACAGGGAATGAGACAAAACCATGCTTCATAGGAATGTAAACTGATATAACCTTTTGGCAGGGTCATATGTCTCCAAGTTTGCAGCATTTGTTTTAATAAATAACAAGGCAAACATGTCTTCTTGGTCCACTTCTATTTAGCATTATAACAGAGTTTCTAGATAGTTCAATAAGGCAAGAAAAAGATGGAAAATGACAGGGAAGGAAGAATAAGACTGTATTGGCACGACATGATTATCTATACAGAAAGTCCTAGAAAGTCTATAAAAAATGTTACTAGAACTGATAAGTGAGCTTAGCAAGGTCACAGGATACAAGATAAAAATACAAACATGTATTGTTTTATTGTATTTAAATATACTAGCTATGAATAATTAGCTACATATGTACTTGAAATTAAAAAATGATATCTGGGGCTGGCCCAGTGGCTGAGTTCCATGCGCTCTGCCTTGGTAGCTTGAGTTCAAATGTTCAGATCCCAGGGCAGACCTACTCCACCCACCAGCCATGCTGTGGATGTGTCCCACATACAAACAAATGGAGGAAGACTGGCATGGATGTTAGCTCAGGTCAAATTCTCCTCACCAAAAAGATAAATAAATAAAAAGGAAAAGAAAAAGAAAAAAAGAAAGAAAATAATATCTGGCTATTATTGTGTGGTGTCCTCTGTTAATGTCATTTTGGGCTAGTTTATTCCTAGTGTTGCTCAATTTCTTTATATGCTTACTGATTTTCTTTCTACTTGTTCCTACTAATTAATGAGAAAAAGGTATGGAAATCTTCCCCTACATTGATGGTTTTATCTATTTTTAAATCAGTTCTATCCATTTTTCCTCTATATTTTGGAGCTCTCTTATTAGGTGCATACATATTTAGGTTGGTTATGACTACTTGGTAAATTGACCTCTTTATCACTAAAAGTTGTGCCTATTTACCCCAGGAAATACTCATACGTACAGTGCACGGCTCGTAGTAAGAGGTCAGTAAGTATGGGCAAAATAAACTCAGAAAAGTCCATGGATTTTGACTCACTAATTCTACTTCTGGAATTTTATCTCAATATAGTGGTTCAATACAATAAAGAAAAAACTACTTAAATGCTCATTTTATTACTATTTATACTGGAGATAAGAAACAATTGAATTATACAAGATAGGAGAGTATATAGATAAACTAAATAATGGCACTTACACATGGTAATATATTTTATAGCCTTTAAATATTATTCTTACAAATAATTGCAAGAGTATGGAAAATAAATATTTATGATTAGGGTTAAAGCTTTACGTTCATTATTCCACTTAATTCTTATAATAATTCTGTGTGGAATTTACCATGATTATCTCTGTTTTTAGATGAGAAATCTGCTTTGGTGTCTTTAAATAACTTTTTGAATGTCCAATCGGGTAACCTCAGTTAAGATATTAAGTGACAAAAAGAACTATAAAAGATTTACATGCAGTATGTCTGCAATTGTCAGAGATTATTAGAAATAAGTACAGTAAACTGTTATCATCATTTGTCCCTGAGTGATGAGAATTTAGTGATTTTTTTCCTTCTTTCTGCTTTTCAACTTTTTCCCAAATTTTCATGGGAGTGGTTTGTTGACTATACAGGGTAAATAATCTCGTTACATAGAATTATATCAGAGACATTATTCAGAATAATTTTATAAGAATACCCTTTAGGGGCCAGCCCGGTGGTGCACAGGTTAAGTTCGCACGTTCTGCTTCAGCGGCCCAGGGTTCGCTGTTTCTGGATCCCGGGTGTGGACATGGCACCACTTGGCAAGCCATGCTGTGGTAGGCGTCCCACATATAAAGTAGAGAAAGGTGGGCATGGATGTTAGCTCAGGGCCAGTTTTCCTCAGCAAAAAGAAGAGGATTGGCAGCAGTTAGCAAAGGGCTAATCTTCCTCAAAAAAAAAAAAAAAAAAAAGAATACCCTTTACATAATCCTTGGCAAGTGGCAATGTAGCGTCTTCTTTCACTCTTTTGTTATAAACCTGCTCATTTCATTTTAGGGTGATGATTTGTTTTAGAAAGTTCTTTATTGCATTGTTAACATAACTCATATCTGGCTTGTAATGGGAGAAAATTGTAGTTGATGTCAGAATGTCAGCTTCAGATCCCGCTGCTACTATTTGCTGAGTGTATGGCCTTAAAGTTATCAGGACTTGTTTCAGCATTTAAAAATGAGAATAATAAGTATGTATATAAAAGGGATTGCAGCAGCTTTAGGTCAAATAAGCCATGAGGTATTTGATGAATATTGGAGTTGGAGGGGAAAAAAAGAGAAGTAAGGCAGATGGACAATTATGTGTAGATTCCATACATTTATGCCTTGATAAAGAGAGAGGGCATTGAGGCAATGTAGTCTTGGATCTTGGGGCTTTAGTATTTGTTTCAAGGACTTGATGAATTGAATTGGAGTTGTTTTACACTTCAGCATGGGTCTAGTTTAGGTTATACAATCTTATGTGTTGAGAAAAAGGGAATGAGATCAACCCCTGACTGCAATGTGGCAGTCTATCTTAGTTTCACTAGTCCCCAAGTAAAGAAAGAGTTCCAATTTTCATGTATTTCCATCACAGTGTTTAAATGACCCAGATTCATAGCTCAATTGCTCAGGAATTTGAGGATTAAGAAAAATCATTTTCTTCTACACTGTTGGGCATAGAAAAGTGCTCAAAAAGTAGCCATTTATTAAAAATAGCCCTCTATTAATTTTACCCATTAACCCTACCACTCACTGCTGAGGACAACACTGAGAGGTCTATATCCTCTTCTTTATGTTAGTTATTCAAATATTTGAAGACAGTAATACCATAAATTCTCTTTCTAAAACAAAATATTGCTCATTTCTTCCCTCAAACTCTTTTAGTCTCAAGGTCTCTAAACAAACTAATTATCCATCTATAAAACTTTCCGGTTTTCTGGTTTATCAGCATACGTCTTGAAGGATATTCCAGGCGTGGTCTAATCAGTTTGGAATGGTGTCAGACTATTTGTTGATTAATCCCTACAAATCTAGTTATATTTCAATTAGTGAAGTTTAAAGCTGGGTTAAATTCATATTTCTCATGTCTTTTTTCACATACAGTAATGTCTACTCAGGTCTCCCTTATTCTGCTCTTTTAAAATAGTCTTTTGCTCTGAATCTAAGTTAATTAATTATTTAGCTATGCATTGCATGGTACTGAAAAAAGTTCAGAACTAAGATTCAAGGCACCTGAAATTCGTTCCAAATATATATGATCAAATATCTTTGAACCTTGCTTTCCTTAGCTATAAAATGAGAGATTCAGATGAGGTTATTGCTAAATGTTAATACCTATATGTGGGTTTACAATACGCTTAGTGCTTTCTTAAGTGCTTTACACATGATATTTACTCTTAAAAACAAATCTATCAGATAGATGCTTTTGTTATTTGCACCACTTTACAGATGAGGAAAGAGGCAAAAAGAGTTTAATTGAATTTCCCACAGTCACCCAGCTAATAAATGCCAGAGTGGGCTAAGAACCCAGGAAAGGTCACTTTATGTTAGGCAACATGCCATTACTTCAGAACTTCGTAGTTTCTCCTTTCATAATTTCTATTGTTGATGAAATTATAACCTTCTGAAAGCAGTAATTGTGCTTTATGGCCTTTTGCATTTTCCACATCAAATATAAAATTTTAAAATCAAAAGGCGCTAAAGAAAATATAATAGAGTTGTTAAAAAGACCTATACTGGAGTCAGGTAGGATCCATTGTAAGTTTTGAAGAAAGCAGCACCATGATAGAAATTATGTTTGTGAAAGTTTGAAGTTATTTCGACAAGGCTTAAAAACCTGAAAAAGGAGTTGAGAGAGAAAATTGGAAACTCAGGTCATTCTACCTGAGAAAAATAGCCTGAGGAAGGATTTTATTAAGGCTAGTAGGGCTAGAAAGGAATGTGCATGGGGATTAGTGATCGATTTTCCTCTATCCATGCTAAATATCAACAAATTTAAGAGCCAACACTACCTCAGGGGCATGCAAAATGAAATGAAAGAATGAGGAGAATTATGTGCTAGGAGGGATTATAGGCTTTTTTCCTACTAAATGGAGTCAGATATGTTCAAAGCAAGATAAAGTGTAAGATGAACTTTATGTCCCCAAGTTCACATTTTATACCATCCCCAATACATGTCCCATTGGTGCGCATTACAAAGTAAATACCTGAGATAGTTTGGCCACAGAAGTCTCAAAATGCCAATTGCAGCAAAAAGAAAAAGAATATAAGTCTACAATGGACAGGCAGAGGAGTTTTCCAGGTGGTGGTGATAGGTCTGAACTATGTCAGTGCTGTGTTCTCTCCACTGAGCTTTCCAATAGTCATTTCTGAGCTGGATTTCATCCAGATAGAGATGAGAAGAGAGGCAGAGAAGAATCACAAACAGGAAAAATGGATTGTTCTTCATTCAGTAAACTTTAGTCTTATTTCTCAATGTCTATGGGATGCAGTTTCTGAAGCCTAAAGCCTTGCGGAAGGTTCGGCTGAGGGCATTCTTCACCTCATTATTTCTCAGGCTGTAGATGATGGGGTTCAACATGGGAGTCACAACAGTGTATGATAACGACAACAGCTTCTTGCTCTTGGGAGAATTATTGGACTTAGGCCGGAAGTAGGTGAGGCTTGAAGATACATAGAAAAGGGAGACAACAAGAAGGTGGGAGGAGCAGGTAGAGAAGGCTCTATGCTTCCCTTTAGCTGAAGGAATCTTGAGGATGGCAGCAGCAATGCAAGTGTAAGAACACAGGATCAGCAAGCAGGGTATCATCACAACCAGAATGGTTCCAACGAT
>NW_025797080.1:0-5545 GCF_021613505.1 Equus quagga | reverse complement strand
TTGTGGGCCAGTGACCTAGTGAATGAAAAGAACTGACAGCTCGCCACCGGAAGGGATCAGAATAATCAGAAAGGGCTGTGTTGCTGGGGCTTCCAAAATCCTCCCGGCAGCTGAGCTCCCCTAAACCCCTTAGCTCCAATGCTGACATCAGGGTTTGTGCATCTGCCAGAAGCAGTGGATCATGTCTAGTGGTCCCTGGAACCAAGTGCAGTGAACAGCTCATACAGGCAGACCCCAGGCTAAGAAGAGCCGAGTCCCCCCACACGAGCCAGGAAGCTCCTCCTTGCACATGCCACGTAGTGGATGATGGCCCTTGATGCTGATGCCCCACCACCTGTCACTGCTGAGTCTGTGTCCCATCTGTGGTTTTATTCTTCTTTTCTCCAGGAGGATGACAGCTGCATCAGTGGCTTCGAGGGCATGGACCTTGACACCAGCAGCGGAGAGCTCTGGATCCTGGGTGACTTCTTCATCCGCCAGTACTTTACCATTTTCAACAGAGCCAACAACCAGATCAGCCTGGCTCCTGTGGCCTAAGCCTGAGTCTTTCTGGCCACTTCTCAGGAAGATCTGTCTTCAGTTCTCCCCACCTAGATGTGCGTAATTCTCTTGATTGTTCTTCCCATGGGATCGTGGAGGTGGAATGTTGGCCCTGTTCCCTCTCTTTCCAATAACAGAATAAAAGCATAGTCTTCATAAACATGTTTGTGGAGTTGCTTCTCTTTGTCGATATTTCTCCCTCACATCGCTAGTGTCAGAACACCAGGATGTGAGGGCAGAAATGACCACTAGGACAACACCAAACACAGAGACAGTGGCAGCACACACTTCATAATAGAACCAGGAAGACAAATGGGTCTCATCAGGTTGGACTGTGAGCATCATATGAAGACGTGGGGACTGGAAATCCCAGGATTGTTGCCTCCTGATATAATAGAGCCCCTAAGTTCCCGGTTGAGGGAGTCAATTTCACATTTCACTGAAAGCCAATATGAAATAATGAGGAAAGGAAAGAGATCAGGGGACGTGGCCATTGATGGTGACATTCCTAAGTAGGCCAGGTGAGCAGATTTTTCTGGAAGACATGGGCCAGAGAGGTGACAGAAGCTGACACCCCCAAGTCTACCCTGCTGCTCTCTGTCATTACTGGGTGACCCTGGCTAACACCTGAGACCCCTCAGTGCTCTGGTGCAAGACACTGAACTGACCCGTCTCCCCATCAGTAATTAAATAGGCTGATTTTCCAGTCCCTGAGCATTGTGAGATGTGAGGAAGGAACTGAGGGTGCCCCTTAGCAAACAGGAACGATTTAGAGCAGAGTTTCTCAGAGCGAGTTTGGTAAGATAATGTTCAATGGAAAATAGAGTTTCAAAATAAGCATGGAGCACACTGCATTCTAGGCCCTTCTTCAAGGTTCACAAGGCTCCTTTCCAAGCAAAGCCTCTGAGAAGTCCTGCTGCAGAGTGATCTGTTTCGCTCTAACTCAGCTTAGCCGGATCCCAGTTCCTCATTTGCTGATAACCCTATCACGGTCTTGCACTCCTCAACACCCACAGTGGGACACTTCCCATAGCTCCTGCCTCTGCCGACAGCTGGATTCCAGACAGCCCTCTGAAGACACTGGCCTGAGAGGGAGTGACTTTGGAGTGCTCAGAACAAGATGGCTTTGGAAACCCTGTGACATCATCCCCCAATTTGTCATGTATCACTCACACAAATTAAGATGTCAGGGTCTAGAAGGGATGGGGTGAACTCCACCACCCCATGCTCCAGGTCCCCCAGTGTCACTCATGTCCCGTTCGGCCCATTTTCCACAGCTGAACTATCTTTTTGAAACATAAATTTGATAGCATCCTTCCCTTGCTTAAAATATTTAATTAATGCCTTCCCATGGCACTTGGAATAAGACAATGAACCTTTGGTGTGACTTCCCCACCCTGCAAGTTCTGCTCTCTACCTGCCTTCCCTGTCTCACCTTGATCCCTCTTACCCTGAGCTCCCACCACACTGGCCTTCTTCCACCTCCTCAAATACCCAAACTTCTCTGCCTCCAGACATTTGCACACACTGTTCCCTTTGGGTTGCTTTTCCCTTTTTCTAGCGTCCTGCAGATCTCAGCTTAAGTGTCACCTCCCTGTGAGGCCTTCCCTGCCCACCCTCTCACAGAGCCCGGCCCTCCTTTCCTTCACTTGGCGCATCAGTAATCACGCATTCACGGGAGTACTTGTTTCAGATCCTCCAGGGTAGAGACTCTGATCCTTTAACTGTTGGGGCCACAGCAGCAAGAGCAGGGCCCAGCACATAGCAGATGCACAATGAATATTGACCGAGTGAGGAATTTGAGACGACTTTTTAAAAGGAAGCAAATAGTATAAGACAAAAGAGTGGATCTGATTTGACTGAGGCCATGCTTCAGACCACAGATGGGTCGCTCCTGCTCCCACTGACATTCTGTCCCAGTCATATCTAATCCTGGGACAGACAGGTGGACCTCTCAGGTTTCTGGAGAGGAATTTCCTGGTGTCCTGGCTTCTTGGCTTGGCTTGTGTTTCTGACATTTTCCAAGCACCCACCACACCCCAGGCAGGGGATGCAGGCACATCTTCCTGGACCCTTCCTGTCCTCCTGGTCCTGGCCACATCCTTCCCTCCTCCCCCACAGCTGAAGCTCAGACTCTCCCTCCAAGCCCCTCGTCCACTCCCTCACCCTGGGATTCCTGGATCCAGACAGAAGTTAAAAAGGCTCCCCACTCAACAGGTCATTTGGAAGGGAAAAGCCTGTGCTAACATATCTGCTCTGACACTTCCTGCTTTGCTCCACAAGGTGAGACGGACCCTCCTTCCTCCTCTACAGTCTCAGGCCTCCTCTCCATCCATCTTTCTCTGTTTCCTCAGGGTTTCAGGGGTCTAAGCTCAGCTCCTCCATCCTTTCCATTCACACTTGTCCAGGAATGCTATTTCCATCTCACAGTTCTCTGCCCCACTTGTCTATGGAACCCAGACCCTCCCCAAATTCGGATCTTGCACGTTCCTGCTGAGAGCATAAACTATTATAACCCCTAAGGAGCACTATTGGCAATATCTATCAAAATTAGAAATGTGGATACTTTTTGGCCCATAACTTCACCTCCGGGAATTTTTCTTAAACATACACTTGCACACGTGCAAGTGGTATAAGTATGAGCATGTTTTATAAAAGCAAACTTTGAAACAACTCAAACGTCCTCCCACAGGGGATGGTTAAATAACTTATGGTGCGTGCATGTAAGGAGCCACTACACAGCTGTAAGAGGGAAAAAAATGAATATGCTCACCAAGTGCTTAGAATGGAGATTGTTAGTTGAGGAAAAATAAAAAAAAAAAACAGGTGACAAGAGCCATCCCTGATGACCTAGAGGTTAAAGTTCAGAGCGTACCACTTCAGCAGCCCAGGTTCGGTTCCCGGTCATGGAGCCCCATCCCCTGTCTTTGAGTCTCCGTGAGGTGGCGGCGGCTCACATGCAAGAACTAGGTGATGTACAGGTAGGATATACAACCATGCACTGGGGCTTTGGCGAGGAAAACAAAAATAAAAACAGGTGACAAGAGCGCCTATACTATGCTATCACTGGATTATTAAAAAACAAAATAAGATGTGTCTGCATATATATAAAGGAACTGAGAGAGAATGCCCAAGAACCAGAGATGCTAGAGAAGAGAAGGGGACCTGGATAGATGTGGGATGGGGGAAAAGTCTCACTGAGTGCAATTTTACATGTTTTCATGTCTAATGATATGGATAGATGTACCACACATTTAAAATAAGTTACTGAAAGGTACTTTCAACCTCTGAAAGTTTATCCCAAGTAGAAAGCCACGGTGGTTGGTCTTCAGGCCCTTCCATCTAATAACCTCCAAAATCAGGTCTGATGGTTTGGCCCTTGGGGAACTTCCAAGGACCAGAGAAACTGACACGGTGGAACAGGCTTCCCCACACTCTCCCCATCCTTCACTGCTTCTCAGACCCTAAATGGGGAGCCCTAGGTACGGAAAATGCAGGTGTATTCCCTCAAGAACAAACACTCCCTGCTTGTTGGAGCCCAGGTGCCTAGAATCAGACCAGCTCATCTTGTTCATTAGCAGAACTATGTGCTCATTTTGGTCTCAAATGGGGTCCTCAGCCTCTAGGAGCCAGCCCTGGGCAAGGGCTGCGCACAATGTGCCTTATTGTGGGGAGAACATGTTCCTACCAAGTCACCTTCTTGTGCCAGGGAGCAAGCAGACAGGATGCAGGCTTGATCCTTGGGTTAGGACCAGCAGGACGCGTTGCAGATCCAAGAGCCCAGTGGCAAGAGAGTGACAAGGGTGGCATCCTCAGGCCCTCGGGGTCAATTTTGAGGCATGCACTACGTAATCTCCTAGAGGGTCTGTGAAGAAACTGGTTGCCATTAGCCCATACGGTCATCCACACTTAAATGCACCTCAATTGGATGCCTTCCCTTCTCTGTTTCACTTCTCTGACGCTCACTGTGCCCTCTGGGACCACCCCATGTCACTGACTCTCACCAGATATTTATGTCTGAGTCTTCTCCTCAGGGAACTCAAACTAAGATGGTCATAGTGCCCATCATAAACTGTGGCCAAAAATGAGTCTCTCTGACACTCCAACAAGAAGAACCCAACAAGGTGGGCTGTGAAGGAAAAAAGACCAGAGTGGGAGTCAGAAGAATGGGGCTCCCCTCCAAACTCAGCCCTCATAATCTGTGAAACCTTAGGACACTTTCCTAACCTCTCTGGACCTCTGTGGTCTCAGCTGTAAATGGGGGGTGGGTCCCAGATAAGCATGTTTTTTACTTGGACCAACTTGGGAAAAATGTTTACAGCTGTCATCTGATCCCCACACCCCAGGTTTTTTTAAAGTTCACAATAAACACCATTTACTTGAGTTCTAGGGAGAGGGGAGACTAGTGCTACAACTCGGATTGCATCCTCACTGCATAGAGCGACAGCAATGAGAAAATTGGCACTGACTTTCAGGCACTACCGTGTTGACAGCTGGCTTGTTGAGAAGTTGCAATGTGGAGGCAGCCAATGTTCTGCACTTTCATCCTGAAACTAGATCCCAGGTGGATCGTGAAGCTGGGCGGACTGCACAGGGTCACAGGCACAAACCACTGAGAGAGATGGAGGCCTGACCGCATGCCATGGGCACAACTCCATGAGGTAGGACCGTTATGATCTCATTATTCAGATGAGGTCACTGAGACCTCAGTTCACACATCTCGTCACAACTGAGTGCGGCTCATACCTGCATTTCACGACACCCTATACCTAATACTTCACCACCACTCTTTGCAACTTACTGGAGAAAATGGTCTTGAAGTCCTTTGCATCTCTGAAGTCTTTGGTTTCCATGCTCCTCACACCATAATCATTATTCCTGCCATCATACATGGATTAGGATCCCATTACTACACTAACCTCTCGGCTGGGTATCCCAGATGGTCTTTGCAGCCGGTAACCACTGCAGACACTTCACCCTGGGATATGGGGTGAGCAGCAGGTCA
>NW_025797079.1:0-5545 GCF_021613505.1 Equus quagga | reverse complement strand
TGACCTGCTGCTCACCCCATATCCCAGGGTGAAGTGTCTGCAGTGGTTACCGGCTGCAAAGACCATCTGGGATACCCAGCCGAGAGGTTAGTGTAGTAATGGGATCCTAATCCATGTATGATGGCAGGAATAATGATTATGGTGTGAGGAGCATGGAAACCAAAGACTTCAGAGATGCAAAGGACTTCAAGACCATTTTCTCCAGTAAGTTGCAAAGAGTGGTGGTGAAGTATTAGGTATAGGGTGTCGTGAAATGCAGGTATGAGCCGCACTCAGTTGTGACGAGATGTGTGAACTGAGGTCTCAGTGACCTCATCTGAATAATGAGATCATAACGGTCCTACCTCATGGAGTTGTGCCCATGGCATGCGGTCAGGCCTCCATCTCTCTCAGTGGTTTGTGCCTGTGACCCTGTGCAGTCCGCCCAGCTTCACGATCCACCTGGGATCTAGTTTCAGGATGAAAGTGCAGAACATTGGCTGCCTCCACATTGCAACTTCTCAACAAGCCAGCTGTCAACACGGTAGTGCCTGAAAGTCAGTGCCAATTTTCTCATTGCTGTCGCTCTATGCAGTGAGGATGCAATCCGAGTTGTAGCACTAGTCTCCCCTCTCCCTAGAACTCAAGTAAATGGTGTTTATTGTGAACTTTAAAAAAACCTGGGGTGTGGGGATCAGATGACAGCTGTAAACATTTTTCCCAAGTTGGTCCAAGTAAAAAACATGCTTATCTGGGACCCACCCCCCATTTACAGCTGAGACCACAGAGGTCCAGAGAGGTTAGGAAAGTGTCCTAAGGTTTCACAGATTATGAGGGCTGAGTTTGGAGGGGAGCCCCATTCTTCTGACTCCCACTCTGGTCTTTTTTCCTTCACAGCCCACCTTGTTGGGTTCTTCTTGTTGGAGTGTCAGAGAGACTCATTTTTGGCCACAGTTTATGATGGGCACTATGACCATCTTAGTTTGAGTTCCCTGAGGAGAAGACTCAGACATAAATATCTGGTGAGAGTCAGTGACATGGGGTGGTCCCAGAGGGCACAGTGAGCGTCAGAGAAGTGAAACAGAGAAGGGAAGGCATCCAATTGAGGTGCATTTAAGTGTGGATGACCGTATGGGCTAATGGCAACCAGTTTCTTCACAGACCCTCTAGGAGATTACGTAGTGCATGCCTCAAAATTGACCCCGAGGGCCTGAGGATGCCACCCTTGTCACTCTCTTGCCACTGGGCTCTTGGATCTGCAACGCGTCCTGCTGGTCCTAACCCAAGGATCAAGCCTGCATCCTGTCTGCTTGCTCCCTGGCACAAGAAGGTGACTTGGTAGGAACATGTTCTCCCCACAATAAGGCACATTGTGCGCAGCCCTTGCCCAGGGCTGGCTCCTAGAGGCTGAGGACCCCATTTGAGACCAAAATGAGCACATAGTTCTGCTAATGAACAAGATGAGCTGGTCTGATTCTAGGCACCTGGGCTCCAACAAGCAGGGAGTGTTTGTTCTTGAGGGAATACACCTGCATTTTCCGTACCTAGGGCTCCCCATTTAGGGTCTGAGAAGCAGTGAAGGATGGGGAGAGTGTGGGGAAGCCTGTTCCACCGTGTCAGTTTCTCTGGTCCTTGGAAGTTCCCCAAGGGCCAAACCATCAGACCTGATTTTGGAGGTTATTAGATGGAAGGGCCTGAAGACCAACCACCGTGGCTTTCTACTTGGGATAAACTTTCAGAGGTTGAAAGTACCTTTCAGTAACTTATTTTAAATGTGTGGTACATCTATCCATATCATTAGACATGAAAACATGTAAAATTGCACTCAGTGAGACTTTTCCCCCATCCCACATCTATCCAGGTCCCCTTCTCTTCTCTAGCATCTCTGGTTCTTGGGCATTCTCTCTCAGTTCCTTTATATATATGCAGACACATCTTATTTTGTTTTTTAATAATCCAGTGATAGCATAGTATAGGCGCTCTTGTCACCTGTTTTTATTTTTGTTTTCCTCGCCAAAGCCCCAGTGCATGGTTGTATATCCTACCTGTACATCACCTAGTTCTTGCATGTGAGCCGCCGCCACCTCACGGAGACTCAAAGACAGGGGATGGGGCTCCATGACCGGGAACCGAACCTGGGCTGCTGAAGTGGTACGCTCTGAACTTTAACCTCTAGGTCATCAGGGATGGCTCTTGTCACCTGTTTTTTTTTTTTATTTTTCCTCAACTAACAATCTCCATTCTAAGCACTTGGTGAGCATATTCATTTTTTTCCCTCTTACAGCTGTGTAGTGGCTCCTTACATGCACGCACCATAAGTTATTTAACCATCCCCTGTGGGAGGACGTTTGAGTTGTTTCAAAGTTTGCTTTTATAAAACATGCTCATACTTATACCACTTGCACGTGTGCAAGTGTATGTTTAAGAAAAATTCCCGGAGGTGAAGTTATGGGCCAAAAAGTATCCACATTTCTAATTTTGATAGATATTGCCAATAGTGCTCCTTAGGGGTTATAATAGTTTATGCTCTCAGCAGGAACGTGCAAGATCCGAATTTGGGGAGGGTCTGGGTTCCATAGACAAGTGGGGCAGAGAACTGTGAGATGGAAATAGCATTCCTGGACAAGTGTGAATGGAAAGGATGGAGGAGCTGAGCTTAGACCCCTGAAACCCTGAGGAAACAGAGAAAGATGGATGGAGAGGAGGCCTGAGACTGTAGAGGAGGAAGGAGGGTCCGTCTCACCTTGTGGAGCAAAGCAGGAAGTGTCAGAGCAGATATGTTAGCACAGGCTTTTCCCTTCCAAATGACCTGTTGAGTGGGGAGCCTTTTTAACTTCTGTCTGGATCCAGGAATCCCAGGGTGAGGGAGTGGACGAGGGGCTTGGAGGGAGAGTCTGAGCTTCAGCTGTGGGGGAGGAGGGAAGGATGTGGCCAGGACCAGGAGGACAGGAAGGGTCCAGGAAGATGTGCCTGCATCCCCTGCCTGGGGTGTGGTGGGTGCTTGGAAAATGTCAGAAACACAAGCCAAGCCAAGAAGCCAGGACACCAGGAAATTCCTCTCCAGAAACCTGAGAGGTCCACCTGTCTGTCCCAGGATTAGATATGACTGGGACAGAATGTCAGTGGGAGCAGGAGCGACCCATCTGTGGTCTGAAGCATGGCCTCAGTCAAATCAGATCCACTCTTTTGTCTTATACTATTTGCTTCCTTTTAAAAAGTCGTCTCAAATTCCTCACTCGGTCAATATTCATTGTGCATCTGCTATGTGCTGGGCCCTGCTCTTGCTGCTGTGGCCCCAACAGTTAAAGGATCAGAGTCTCTACCCTGGAGGATCTGAAACAAGTACTCCCGTGAATGCGTGATTACTGATGCGCCAAGTGAAGGAAAGGAGGGCCGGGCTCTGTGAGAGGGTGGGCAGGGAAGGCCTCACAGGGAGGTGACACTTAAGCTGAGATCTGCAGGACGCTAGAAAAAGGGAAAAGCAACCCAAAGGGAACAGTGTGTGCAAATGTCTGGAGGCAGAGAAGTTTGGGTATTTGAGGAGGTGGAAGAAGGCCAGTGTGGTGGGAGCTCAGGGTAAGAGGGATCAAGGTGAGACAGGGAAGGCAGGTAGAGAGCAGAACTTGCAGGGTGGGGAAGTCACACCAAAGGTTCATTGTCTTATTCCAAGTGCCATGGGAAGGCATTAATTAAATATTTTAAGCAAGGGAAGGATGCTATCAAATTTATGTTTCAAAAAGATAGTTCAGCTGTGGAAAATGGGCCGAACGGGACATGAGTGACACTGGGGGACCTGGAGCATGGGGTGGTGGAGTTCACCCCATCCCTTCTAGACCCTGACATCTTAATTTGTGTGAGTGATACATGACAAATTGGGGGATGATGTCACAGGGTTTCCAAAGCCATCTTGTTCTGAGCACTCCAAAGTCACTCCCTCTCAGGCCAGTGTCTTCAGAGGGCTGTCTGGAATCCAGCTGTCGGCAGAGGCAGGAGCTATGGGAAGTGTCCCACTGTGGGTGTTGAGGAGTGCAAGACCGTGATAGGGTTATCAGCAAATGAGGAACTGGGATCCGGCTAAGCTGAGTTAGAGCGAAACAGATCACTCTGCAGCAGGACTTCTCAGAGGCTTTGCTTGGAAAGGAGCCTTGTGAACCTTGAAGAAGGGCCTAGAATGCAGTGTGCTCCATGCTTATTTTGAAACTCTATTTTCCATTGAACATTATCTTACCAAACTCGCTCTGAGAAACTCTGCTCTAAATCGTTCCTGTTTGCTAAGGGGCACCCTCAGTTCCTTCCTCACATCTCACAATGCTCAGGGACTGGAAAATCAGCCTATTTAATTACTGATGGGGAGACGGGTCAGTTCAGTGTCTTGCACCAGAGCACTGAGGGGTCTCAGGTGTTAGCCAGGGTCACCCAGTAATGACAGAGAGCAGCAGGGTAGACTTGGGGGTGTCAGCTTCTGTCACCTCTCTGGCCCATGTCTTCCAGAAAAATCTGCTCACCTGGCCTACTTAGGAATGTCACCATCAATGGCCACGTCCCCTGATCTCTTTCCTTTCCTCATTATTTCATATTGGCTTTCAGTGAAATGTGAAATTGACTCCCTCAACCGGGAACTTAGGGGCTCTATTATATCAGGAGGCAACAATCCTGGGATTTCCAGTCCCCACGTCTTCATATGATGCTCACAGTCCAACCTGATGAGACCCATTTGTCTTCCTGGTTCTATTATGAAGTGTGTGCTGCCACTGTCTCTGTGTTTGGTGTTGTCCTAGTGGTCATTTCTGCCCTCACATCCTGGTGTTCTGACACTAGCGATGTGAGGGAGAAATATCGACAAAGAGAAGCAACTCCACAAACATGTTTATGAAGACTATGCTTTTATTCTGTTATTGGAAAGAGAGGGAACAGGGCCAACATTCCACCTCCACGATCCCATGGGAAGAACAATCAAGAGAATTACGCACATCTAGGTGGGGAGAACTGAAGACAGATCTTCCTGAGAAGTGGCCAGAAAGACTCAGGCTTAGGCCACAGGAGCCAGGCTGATCTGGTTGTTGGCTCTGTTGAAAATGGTAAAGTACTGGCGGATGAAGAAGTCACCCAGGATCCAGAGCTCTCCGCTGCTGGTGTCAAGGTCCATGCCCTCGAAGCCACTGATGCAGCTGTCATCCTCCTGGAGAAAAGAAGAATAAAACCACAGATGGGACACAGACTCAGCAGTGACAGGTGGTGGGGCATCAGCATCAAGGGCCATCATCCACTACGTGGCATGTGCAAGGAGGAGCTTCCTGGCTCGTGTGGGGGGACTCGGCTCTTCTTAGCCTGGGGTCTGCCTGTATGAGCTGTTCACTGCACTTGGTTCCAGGGACCACTAGACATGATCCACTGCTTCTGGCAGATGCACAAACCCTGATGTCAGCATTGGAGCTAAGGGGTTTAGGGGAGCTCAGCTGCCGGGAGGATTTTGGAAGCCCCAGCAACACAGCCCTTTCTGATTATTCTGATCCCTTCCGGTGGCGAGCTGTCAGTTCTTTTCATTCACTAGGTCACTGGCCCACAA
>NW_025797078.1:0-22385 GCF_021613505.1 Equus quagga | reverse complement strand
TTGTGGGCCAGTGACCTAGTGAATGAAAAGAACTGACAGCTCGCCACTGGAAGGGATCAGAATAATCAGAAAAGGCTGTGTCACCAGGGCTTCCAAAATCCTCCCAGCAGCGAGTTCCCCTAAACCCCTTAGCTCATGCTGACGTCAGGGTTTGTGCATCTGTCAGAAACACTGGACAATGTCTAGTGGTCCCTGGAACCAAGCGCAGTGAACAACTCATACAGGCAGACCCCAGGCAAAGAAGAGCTGAGTCCTCACACACAAGCCAGGAAGCTCCTCCTTGCTTGTGTGCCATGAAGTCGACGATGGTCCTTGATGCGGATACCTCAGCTCCTGTTACCGCTGAGTCTGTTTCCCATCTCTGTTTTTATCCTCCTTTTCTCCAGGAGGATGACAGCTGCATCAGCGGCTTCGAGGGCATGGACCTCGACACCAGCAGCGGAGAGCTCTGGATCCTGGGTGACGTCTTCATCCGCCAGTACTTTACCGTCTTCGACAGAGCCAACAACCAGATCGGCCTGGCTTCTGTGGCCTAAGCCTGAGTCTTTCTGGCCACTTCAAAGGAAGATCTGTCCTCAGTTTCCCCCTTCAAATGTGCATAACTCTCCTGATTGTTCTTCCTGTGGGATCATGGAGGTGGAATTTTGGCTCTGTTCCCTCTCATACCAATAACATAGAATAAAAGCACAATCTTCTGAAGCATGTTTGTAGGGTTACTTCTCTTTGTCTGTATTTCTCCTTCACATCATCAGGGTCAGAACACCACTTTGTGGGGGCAGAAATGACCACTTGGACAGCACAAAACACTGACAGTGGCAGCACACACTTCAGAGTAGAGCCAGGAAGACAAATGGGCCTCAGCAGGTCTGGCTGTGAGCATCGTATAAAGACTTGGGGACCAGAAATGCCAGGCCCGTTGCCTCCTCATAGAATAGGGCCCCTAAGCTCTTGGTTGAAGAAGTCAACTTCTCATTTCTTCCAAAGCCAATAAGAGATAATGAGAAAAGGAAAGAGATCAACTGACATGGCCATTGACGGTGACATCCAGAGTAGGCTATGCAGGTGCTGCTGTCTGTAAAACATGGGCAACAGAGGTGACAGAAGCTGATGCCCTACAGTTGCTGGGCTGCCCTCTGTGGTTACCTGGTTGATCCAGACTAACACCTGAGACCCTGTCAACACTCTGGGTGCAAGACACTGAGCTGATCTATTTCCCTGTTGGTAATTAAAGAGGATGGTTTTCCAGTCCCTGAGGGTTGTGAGATGTGAGGAAGGAACTGAGTGTGTCCATTAGCAAACAGGAACGATTTAGAGCAGAGTTTCTCAGAGTGAGTTTGGTAACAAAATGTTCAATGGAAAATAGAGTTTCAAAATAAGCATGGAGCACGCTGCATTCTAGGCCCTTCCTCAAGGCTCACAAGGCACCTTTCCAACCAAAGGCTCTGAGAAGTCCTGCTGCAAAGTGATCTGGTTCACTGTAACTCAGCCCAGGTGGATCCCAGTTCCTCATGTGCTACTAAATCTATTACAGTCCTGAGCTCCTCAGTGGCCACAGTGGGAAACTTCCCATAGCTCCTGCCTCTGCCGACAGCTGGATCCCAGGCTGCCCTCTGGAGACACAGGCCTGAGGGCTGCAGCTGGGCCCCCACGCTGAGAGGGAGTCACTTTGGGGCACTCAGAACAAGATGGCTTTGGAAATCCTGTGACATCATCTCCCAAGTTGTCATGTATCACTCATACAAATATGAGATGTTGGGGTCGAGAAGGGGTGGGGTGAGCTCCAGCACCCCGTGCCCCAGGTCTCCCAATGTCACTCATGACCTCTCTGGCCCATTTTCCCCAGTTGTACGATCTTTTTGAAACATAAATTTGATCACATCCCTCCCTTGCTTAAAACCTTTAATTAATGCCTTCCAATGGTGCTTGGAATAAAACAATCAATCTTTGGTGTGGCTTCCCAGCACTGCATCCTCTGGTCCCTACTTACCTTCCCTGCCTCATCTTGATCCCTCTCACCCTGAGCTCCCACCACACTGGTCTTCTTCTACCTCAAATACCTAAACTACCTTTCCTCCTCAAGATCTTTGCACACACTGTTCCCTTTGGGTTGCTGTTCCCTTTTTCTACCATCCTGAAGATCTCAGCTTAAATGTCACCTCCCTGTGAGGCCTCCCTGTCCACTCTCTCACAGAGCCCAGCCCTCCTTTCTTTCATGGCACTTGGTACACTGGTATTCATGTATTCATAGGAGCACTTGTTTCAGATCCTCTAGGGCAGCGACTGTGATCATTTAGCTCTTGGAGCCCCTGCAACAGACCAGGGCCTGTCACATAGCAGATGCACAATAAATATTTGTTGGCTGAGTGATGGATTGGAGATGACTTTTTAAAAGGAAAGAGCTAGGATAAGACAAGAGAGTGGATCTGATTTGACTCAGACCATGCTTTAGACAATAGTTGGGTCCACTCCCACCCACACTGATGTTCTGCCCAGTCATTTTTGGCCCTGGGACAAACAGGTGCACGCCTCAGTTTTCTGGAGAGGAATTTCATGGTGTCCTGGCTCCTTTGCTTGGTTGGTGTTTCTGACATTTCCTGAGCACCTCCCATGCCTCAGGCAGTGTGTGAGGCCCTGGGGATGCAGACAGATCTTCCTGGACCCTTCCTGTGCACCTGGTCCCGGCCACACTCTTCCTTCTTCCCTCTTCTCCCCCTACAGCTGCAGCTCATACTCTCCCTCCCAGCCCCTCTCCTGCTACCTCACACCCTGGGATTCCTGGATCCAGACAGAACCTAAAAAGGCTCCCCAATCAACAGGTTATTTTGACTGGAAAACTCTGTGCTAACATATCTACTCTTATACTTCATGCTTTGCTCCACAAGGTAAGATGGATTCACAATCCTCCTCTACAGTCTCAGGCCTCCTCTCCATCCATCTTTCTCCATTTCCTCCAGGCCTCTAGGTCTAAGCTCAGCTCCTCCGTCCTTTCCATTCACACTTGTCCAGGAGTGTTATTTTCATCTCACAGTTCTCTGCTCCATTCATCTGTGGAACCCAGACTGTCCCCTAGTGCAGATTGTCCTACATTGCTGGTGAGACTGTAAACTGGCACAACCCCTAAGGAGCTCCATTTGGCAATATGTATCAAAATTACAAATGCATGTCGTTTTGGCCTGATAACTTTACGTCTGGGAATTTATCTTAAAGATACACCTGCATACATGCAAAATGATGTAAGTTCGAGGTTATTCTTTGTAGTATCTTTTATAAGAGCAAGATTTGAAATGATCCAAATGTCCATTCACAGGGAATGGTCAAACAGCTTATGGTGCATGCATGCAAGGACATGCTATGAGCTGTAAAAGGGAAAAACTGATTATGCTCACCAGGTGCTTGGGAGGGAAAGATCTTGAGAAGAGTTCATTAGGTGAAAAAACACAAAACAAGAGTGACATCAGCAACAAGATAGAGTGAGCTGTTCCCTTTGTCTCTCCCCCTTCGAACTCCAACTAATTGGACAGTGGAAGATACCCACACAGCACATCAGGATGCCTGAGACCCTTGCAGCTTTACATCTGAAGGTGAGTGGAATACCCCCCCCCCCCCCCGGAAAGGTGATAGAGATAGGTGAGCACTCTTCAGCCCACTGGCAGCCTTGTGCACTTCTGTGACTGCTCTCCTGCCTGAAGGCCCCCAGCACTGTTTTGGCCCTGATGGTGGGAGTGCTTCTAGGTGTAACTGTGGGTACAGGTGGTGGCAGCCCTGAGTCCCCATGTCATCACCTTCTTATCCAGCGGGAGAGTCCACAGTACCGTCATGGTCCCTGAGGAGTGGCCCATGCTCTGACCCAATGGGGAGGCCCCACCCACCAAACACAATGGCTGGTGTGACCTAGGAGTGGACAGCAGCAAATCAGCATAACCAGGCAAACAAGTTCCTGGCTTCCGCCAGTGCCCATTGTACTTCTGCAGCCCCAAAGGGGATAGTACATGTTGGCGGGAATGTGGGATCAGGCAGCATCAGGCCTGAACTCCCTGTGTGATTGCCTTCCCATTCAGTGGGAGAGCCCACAGGGAGGGTTTCAGGCTCAGACAGGCACAGCTGATAGGAATCATGGTGGGCTCAAAATATGTAGCTCCTGTCCCTGCGTCCCCAGTTGCTGCAGGCGGAATCTGCTATCACCATGCAAAAGCACAAATCCATCCCATCAAATAGTATGAAGTATATTAATGCTCCAGACCAGAATGAAAAAGACAAACAACCAGAAATCAATCCAGAAGGTGCAGAAATTTGCAAACTAAATGACAGAATTCAAAATAACTATCAGAAAAAAACGCAGCAAGTTATGAGGGAAATCAAAAAGACAGTTCAATGAAATCAGGAACAAAATTAATGAACAGAGGGAAATCTTAACAAAAGAGATTGAAACTATAAAGAGAACCCAATCAGAAATGTTGGAGATGAAAAACACAATGATTGAAATAAAGAAAAATCTGAAGTCTTTCAATAATAAAGCTGATATAATGGAGGAAAGAATAGCAATTTAGAGGACAGGAATATAGAAATGCTTCAGATGGAGGAGGAGAGAAAACTAAGACTAAAAAGAAATGAAGAAATTCTTCAAGAACTATCCCACTCAATTAGGAAATGCAGCATAATAATTATAGGTATTCATGAGGGAAAACTGGGGAGAAAGAAGCAGAGAGCTTGTTCAACAAAATAATGGCTGAGAACTTCCCAAACTTGGGGAGGGAGTTGGAGTTACAAGTCAAAGAAGCTAATAGAACTCCTAATTATGTCATTGTAAAAAGACCTTCTCCAAGGCATATTTTAGTAAAAATTGCAAAAGTAAATGGCAAAGAAAAAACATTAAGAGAAGCAAGGCAGAAGAAAATAATCTTCAAAGGAACTCTTATCAGGCTTTCAGCAGATTTCTCAGCAGAAACTTTCAAGGCTAGGAGAGATCTTTTTGAATGAAATATTCAAAATTCTGAAAAACAAAATTTTCAGCCAGAAATACTCTATCCAACAAAAATATCCCTCAGATATGAAGAAGAAATAAAAATTTTCCCTGATAAACAAAAGCTGAGAGAATTCATTGTAACAAGACCCACCCTACCAAATGTGATCAAGAAGGCTTTCATACCTGAAAAAAAAAGAAAGTGTTTGCAAAGCCTAGAGCAAGGAGATAAATTGGTGGACAAAATCAGAAAATACCAACTCTATCAAAACAGATTAGCAATCACTTAATTATAAGATTAAAGATAAGGGAAGGAAAACATCAAGAATAAATATAATCACTTCATTTTAACCACAAACTCACACCAAAAAAATGGGATAAGTTGTGATAAAAATAACTTAGACAGGGAAGAGGAAAGGGATGAAATCTGCTTAGACTAAGCAAATAAGAATCTATCAGAAAATGGATTACCTCATCTTTGAGATCTTTTATACAAACCTCACAGTAACCAATAAACAAAAAATCAGAACAGAGGCACAAATGACAAATAAAGAGAAAACTGAGAAAACCATCATAGAGAGCCACCAAACTGAGGAGGTAGTCTGAAATATATGGGATGAGAAACAAAGGAAATACAGAACAACTGGAAAACAAGTGATAAAATGGCAGCATTAAGCCCTCATATGTCAATAATCACTCTAAATGCAAATGGATTGAATTCCCCGATCCAAAGACACAAATTGGCTGGATGGATCAAAAAACAAGACCCAACAATATGCTGCCTCCAGAAAACACATCTCAGCACTAAAGACAAACACAGACTTAAAGTGAAGGAATGGAAGATGATACTCCAAGCTAGCGGTAAACAAAAGAAAGCATGTGTCACCATACTTCTATCAAAGTGGGCTTCAAGATAAAAAAGGCAATGAGAGTTAAAGAGGGGCAGGATATAATGATAAAAGGGACACTCAACCAAGGGGACATAACACATGTAAATACATATGCATCTAACACAGGAGCACAAAGCACATAAAGCAACTATTGACATAAAAGGAGATGAAACAGCAACATAGTAACAGTAGAGGACCTTAACACCCCTCTTTCATTAGTGGATAGATCAACCAGAAGAAAGTCAACAAGAAAATAGTGGAGCTAAACAAAAAACTAGGTCAGATGGACTTAATAGATATGAATAGAATCCTCCATCTAAAATCAGCAGAATACACATTCTTCTCAAGTGAACATGGAACATTCTCAAAGACAGACCATATGTTGGGAAACAAGCAAAGCCTCAATAAATTTAAGAAGATAGAAATCATATCAACCTTCTTTTCTGACCATAATGTTATGAAACTAGAAACAACAACAAGAAAAAACCTGGAAAAACCACAAGTATATGGAGATTAAACAACATGATCCTGAACAACCACTGGACCAATGAAGAAATCAAAGGACAAACGAAAAAGAATCTGGAGACAAAGGAAAATTAAAATCATCACATCAACTCATATGGGTTGCAGGAAATTGGTCCTAAGAAGGAAATTCATAGCAATACAGGCCCACCTCAACAAACAAGAACAATCTCAAATAAGTAATCTTAAACTAGACATAACAGAACTAGAAAAGGAAGAATAAACAAAGCCCAAAGTAAGCAGAAGAAAGGAAATAATAAAAATCATAGGAGACAAAAATGAAATAGAAACCAAAAAACCAGTGAAAGGATCAATGAAACTAAGAGCTGGTTCTTTGAGAAGATAAACAAAATTGAAAAAACACCTTGCCAGACTCACTAAGAAAAAAAGAGAGAAGGCTCAAAGAAATAAAATTAGAAATGAATTAGGAGAAATTAGAAAGATATCACAGAAATACGAAGGATTATAAGAGAATACTATGAAAAACTATATGCGAACAAGTTGGATAACCTAGAAGATGTCGATAAATTCTCAGCCTCATACAACCTCCCAAAACTGAATCAAGAAGAAATAGAGAATCTACAGAGACCAACTGCAAGTAAAGTGATTGAAGCTGGATTCAGGAAACTCCCAGAAAACAAAAGTCCAGGACCAGATGGCTTCTCTGGAGAAATCTACCAAACATTCAAAGAAGATCTAATACCCATCCTTCTCAAACTATTCCAAAACATTGAGGAAGATGGAATGCTTCCTAACTCATTCTATGAGACCAACATCACCCTGATCCCAAAACCAGACAAGGACAATAAAAAGAAGAAAAATTACAGGCCAATATCACTGATGAACATGATGCAAAAATCATCCATAGCATATTGGCAATATGAATACAGCAGTACTTTAAGAGGATCATACACCATGATCAAGTGATATTTATACCAGGGACACAGGGACACTTCAACACTCTCAAATCAATCAGTGTGACACACCAAAATAACAAAATGAAAAATAGAAATCACATGAACATCTCAATAGATGCAGAGAAAGCATTTGACAAGATCCAATAATCTATTTTTGAAAAAACCTCTCAATAAAATGAGTACACGAGGAAAGTGCCTCAATATAATAAGGGCCATATATGAAAAACCCACAGCCAACATCATACTCAATGGTAAAATACTGAAAGCCATCCCTCTGAGGACAGGAACAAGACAAGTTTGCCCACTCTTGCCCCTCCTATTCAACATACTACTGGAGGTATTGGCTAGAGCAATTAGGCAAGAAAAAGAAATAAACAATCTCCAAATCAGAACGGAAGAAGTGAAACTCTGACTGTTTGCAGATGACATGATTCTATTTATACAAAACCCTAAAGAATCCATCAGAAAACTATAAGAAATAATCAACAAGTACAGCAAACTTGCTGGGTAAAAAATTAACTTACAAAAATCAGTTGGATTTCTATAATCTAATAATGAACTAGAGGAAAGAGAACTCAAGAATACAATCCCTTTTATAATCATAATAAAAAGAATAACATACAGGGAATGAATTTAACCAAGTAGGTGAAAGACCTATATGCTGAAAACTATAAAATGTTATTGAAAGAAATGGATGATGACATAAAGAAATAGAAAGATATCTATGCAAATAAATTGGAAGAATAAATATACTTAAAACATCTATATTACCTAAAGAAATCTACAGATTCAATGCAATTCCAATCAGAATCCCAATGACATTCTTCATGGAAATAGAACAAAGGATCCTAAAATTTATATGGAACAACTAAGGACATGGAAAAGCCAAAGGAATCCTGAGGAAATGAACAAAGCTAGATGCATCACAACCCCTGACTTCAAAATATACTACAAAGCTATAGTAATCAAAACAGCATGGTTCTGGCACAAAAACAGACACACAGGATAATGGAACAGAATTGAAGACCAGACAGAAAGCCACCCATCTGTGGACAGCTAATCTTAGACAAATCAGCCAAGAACATACAATGGAGAAAGGAAAGTCTCTTCAATAAATGATGCTGGGAAAACTGGACAGCCTCAAAAGAAGGCAAGTCAGTCATTATCTTACACCATACACAAAAATGGACCTTACACCTAACTCAAAATGGACCAAAGACTTGAAGGTAAGACCTGAAACTGTAGAACTCGTAGAAGAAAATATAGGCAGTACACTCTTTGACATTGGTCTTAGCAGCATCTTTTTGAATAGTATGTCTACTCAGGCATGGGAAACAAAAGAAAAAATAAACAAATGGGACTACATCAGACTAAAGAGCTTCTAAAGGCAAAGCAAACTAGAAAGAAAATGAAAAGACAACCCACCGACCAGGAGAAAATATTTGCAAATCATATATCCGACAAGGAGTTAATTTCCAAAAGAACTCATAGAACTCAACAACAAAAAACCAAACAACCCAATCACAAAATGGGAAGAGGGTATGAACAGACATTTTTCCAAAGAAGATATACAGATGGCCAAGAGGCATATGAAAATATATTCATCACTAATCATTAGGGAAATGCAAATCAAAATATAACGAGATATCACCTTAAACCTGTTAGAATGGCTATAATTACCAAGACAAAAACTAAGAAATGTTGGCGAGGGTGTGGAGTAAAGGGAACCCTCTTACGTTGCTGGGGGGAGAGAAAACTGGTGCAGCCACTATGGAAAACAGTATGGAGATTTCTCAAAAAATTAAAAATAGGAATACCATATGACCCAGCCATCCCACTACTGGGTATTTACCCAAAGAACTTGAAATCAACAATCCAAAGAGACTTATGCACCCCTATGTTCACTGCAGCATCATTCACAATAGCCGAGACATGCAAGCAGCCCAAGTGACCATCAATTGACGAATGGATAAAGAAAATGTGGTATAGATATATGTATATGAGGGAATACTATTCAGCTATAAAAAAGACAAAATTGTCCCTTGGCAACAACATGGATGGACCTTGATGGTACGATGTTAAGCCTTTCTCTGTCTGGCTCATTTCATTTAACTTCATTGCTTCCCTGATGGCAGCCATGGGTCAGCACTGGCTGACAATCAGAACTTGTGTAGAACACGTGTCTCTCGAATCAGGACTCTGCTTTCCCTCCTCAGAGGTCCTCTGGCAACAGGGTAGAATGGCTTCTCTGAGTCCCCCTGGGGTGGAGGCTGCAGCCATCATGAAATGTCCACCTCATGCTCCAACCAATGGACAGAAACCTGGTGGACAAGTGGGAGAACAGAGCCTCGCCCAGAACAAGAGCATCTCAAGGCCAGAGCCATCTGGGACCCAGCTTCTAGTCCCTCCCATGTCACTATGTAGTTAAGGGAACCTGAGCTGATCACTTGACTCTTCTGAACTGTGTCAATGGGGATAATGCTTTTTTAAGAGACCATGTAGCTCAAAGCACTCAGAAAAGCATGAAGAGCCACAAAAATGCAATCCTTGTGTGAATGGAGGTTTGCAGAAAATTAGAGCAGTGATGTCAACACCCTCCTTCTCAGATGACTCACATGGCCTGAAAAGAAGCCTACCTTCAAGGGCACTGAAATTGTCCCCAATGGAGAAGAGTGAGAGGCATTCACATTGATCTTTGTGGAGAATTCTAGAGGTTTCAAGCCCTGTATTAGTTTTCTACTGCTGATGCCAAAATAACACAAATTTGTCAACTTAAAACAACTCACATGTATTATCTCACAGTTTTTGTGGGTCAGGAATCCAGTTTGGCTGGGTCCTCTGTTTCAGGACCTCTCACAAGGCTGCAGTCAATGTGTCAGTCAGGGATATGGTCTCATCTGAGGCTCGACTGGAGGAGGGTCTGCTTCCAAGCTCACATGGTTGTTTGCGGGATGCAGTTCCTGGCAAATCGTCATACTATGATCCTCAGTTCCTCACCGGCTGTTGGCTGGAGGCCACCCTCTGTTCCTTGCCATGTGGGCCTCTCTATGGGGTTGCTTGCTTCCTCAGAGCCAGCAAGAGGGAAAGTCTATACACAGAGTCAGCTGGCAAGACGGAAGTGACAGTCTCATGTATTGTAATCAGAAAAGTGACTTCCCATCAGCTTTGCCATATCCTATTGGTTAGAAGTAAGTCACAGCTTCTGCACCTGTTCAAAGGGAGGAGATTATAAGGGGTATCAATAGTAGGATACGAGGATAATTGAGGCCATTGCAGAGTCTTTCATAAGCCTTGAATGGGTGCCACCAAGCATACCAGCCTCCCCCACTGTGTTAAATCTCTAATGGGAGAATACTTAATTATCTTTACCAATCTAAGAGCTTCCCATTAGTGAAATCCAAAGCCCCATCTGTGTGGGAAGGAAAGAGACCTCCAAGTCTGCCCTCTCTTGAGCTGACCACTCGTTCCTTGGATCCATGACCTCTTTCCATCTTGCTCATGGATGTGCTACCAGCAACAAGAACATGCCTGCTACCCAGCAGGTAGCAGGTGAATAATAAAAACCTGTTGAATGAATGTGCTAATGTGTCCTGAAGGTTACTGCCTGAGAAGCTTCCCAAACATATTTCTCGTCTGTTCAAAATTCCCGTGTGGGTGCCACAGACAAATTCTGGCCCCCAAATCAATGCCCATCCTTGGGCTCCAAGCCCTGCAAGCCAGCTCCAGGATGCACAGGGGACCCTAGACAATACCTACCCCTCCTAGATGGACTCTGACCACCTCAT
The DNA here is from genome assembly GCF_021613505.1 of Equus quagga. Taxonomy (NCBI): domain Eukaryota; kingdom Metazoa; phylum Chordata; class Mammalia; order Perissodactyla; family Equidae; genus Equus; species Equus quagga. The sequence continues at coordinate 11,311 of NW_025797078.1, read as the reverse complement.
CCTCAGCCCCAAGACGTCAGTCAAGGCCAATGTTTCCTTATTGATCTGTTGTTTGGATGATCTCTCCACTGATGTCAGTGGAGTGTTCAAGTCCCCTACTGTTATTGTGTTGCTGTCTATTTCTTCCTTTATGTTGTTAATAACTGCTTTATATATTTAGGTGCTCCTATGTTGAGTGCGCAGATGTTTACAAGTATTATATCCTCTTGTTGGATTATTCCTTTATCATTATGTAGTGCTCTTCTCTGTCTCTTGTTACAGTTTTTGTTTTAAAGTCTGCTTTGTCCGATGTAAGTTTGTGCCCTCAGCTTTCTTTTCTTTGCCATTTGAATGGAGTATCTTTTTCCATCCCTCCACTTTCAATTTGTGAGTATCTTTAGGTCTGAAGTGTGTCTCTTGTGTGCAGCACATATGTGGGTCTTGTTTTTATTTTTCTAGTTGGCTACTCTATGCCTTTTGCTTGGAGCATTGAGTTCCCTGCTGTTAAAAGTAGCCATTAACAAGAATGTACTTTATTCCATTTTGTTACTTTTTTTCTGGGTGTTTTAGTAGTTTTTCTCTGTTCCGTTCTTCTTTTGCTCTCTTCCCTTGTGGTTTGAGGGCTTTCTTTATTGTTATGTTTGGGTTCCTTTCTCTTAATTTTTTGTGTATTTATTATAGGTTTCTTGTTTGTGATTACCATGAGGTTCATATATAATAACCTAAGTATATAGCAATCTATATTAAGTTGATGGTCTCTTTAGTTTGACATCATACTAAGAGCTCTACTCTTTTACACCTCTACTCCCACATTTTATGTTTTCGATATATCTAATCTCTTTTTTTGTGTATGTGCATCCGTTACCCTCTTATCATGGAAGTAGAAAATTTTAGTACTTTTGTCATTTGGCCTCCATAGGTGGTTGATCTGCTACCTTTACTGTATATTTGCTTTTACTAGTGATTTTATTGTTTTTTTTTTAAAAAATAATTTTCTGATTCCTATCTGTGGTCTTCTCTTTTCCACTTAAATAAGGTCCTTTAGAATTTCTCATAAAATTGATTTCTTGGTGATAAACTCCTTTAGTTTTTGCTTGTCTGGGCAACTCTTTACCTCTCCTTCCATTCTGAATGATAACCTTGCCAGGTAGAGTATTCTTGGCTGTAGGTTTTTTCCTTTCAGTAATTTGAACATATCATGCCCCTCCCTTCTAGGTTGTAGTTTCTGTTGAGAAGACAGCTGATAGCCTTATGGGGTTTCCTCTGTATGTAACTTGTTGCCTTTCTCTTGAAGCTTTTAGGATTCTCTCTTTATCTTTAATTCTTGACATTTTAAGTATAATGTGTCTTGGTGTGGTCCTCTTTGGGTTTAGCTTGTTTGGTGCTCTCCATTTCCTTCCTTAGGTTAGAAAAGTTTACAGCTACTATTTCTTCAAACAGATTCTCTGCCCCTTTGTCTCCCTCTGGGACACCTGTCATATGGATGTTAGTGTGCTTGATGTTCAGCCAGAGTCCCTGAGATTGTCCTTGTTCTTTTGCATTCTTTGTTCTTTTATCTGTTCAGCTTGCGTGATTTCCACCGGTCTTTCGTCCAGCTTGCTGATTCGTTTTTCTGTATTGTCCACTCTCCTATTGAGTCCCTCTAGCGAATTTTTCATTTAAGTGTTTTATTCTTCATTTCTGGTTGATTCTTTTTTATATTTTCCAGTTCTTTGTTGAAGTTCTCACTGAGTTCATTCATTCTTCTCCTAAGATCAGTGAACGTCCTTGTTTGAACTTTATGTCAGGTAGATTGTTTATTTCTGTTTCATTTAGTTATTTTTCTAGGTCTTTGTCCTGTTTCCTTACTGGAAATGTATTCCTTTGTCTACTCATTTTGCCTCTTTCTCTGTGCTTATGTCTATGTACTAGGCGAGTCATCTATGTCTCCTGATCTTGGAGAGGTGGGCTTATGTAAGAGATACTTTATGAGGCCCAGCAGTGTTCTTCCCTCTGCTCACCAGTTCCAAATGTTCCAGGAGTGACCCCTGTGTGTGTTACGTGTATCCTTCCTTTTTTTTATTGAGGTTATAATAGTTTATAACATTGTGGAATTTCACTTGACATTATTATTTACCAGTCATCACATAAATGTGCCCCTTCACCCCTTAGGCCCACCTCCCAACCCCCGACCCCCGGTAACCACTAAACTGTTCTCTTTGTCTGTTTGTTTATCTTCCACATGAGAGTGAAATCATACAATGTTTGTCTTTGTCTGGCTAATTTTGCTTAACATAATACCCTCAAGGTCCATCCATGTGGTTGCAAATGGGACATTTTTGTCTTTTTTATGGCTGAGTACTACTCCATTGTATATATGCCACATCTTCTTTATCCAATCATCACTTGGTGGGCAGTTGGGTTGCTTCCACATCTTGGCCATTGTGAATAGTGCTGCAATGAACACAGGGGTGCATAAGTCTCTTTGAATTGTTGATTTCAAGTTCTTTGGATAAATACCCAGTAGTGGAATAACCAGGTCACATGGAATTTCTGTTTTTAATTTTTTGAGAAATGCCCATACTTTTTTCTGAGGTGGCTGCACCGCTTTGCATCCCCTCCAGCAGTGTATGAGGGTTCCCTTTTCTCCACGTCCTCTCCAACATTTGCTATTTTTTTCTTGGTCATTATAGTCATTCTAATGGGTGTAAGGTGATAGTTCAGTGTAGTTCTGATTTGCATTTCCCTGATGATTAGTGATGTTGAACATCTTTTCATGTGCCTGTTGGCCATCTATATATCTTCTTTGGAAAAATGTCTGTCCATATCCTCTGCCCACTTTATGATTGAGTTATTTGTGTTTTTGTTGTTCAGTTGTGTGAGTTATTTATGTATTATGGAGATTAGCCCTTTGGCAGATATGTGATCTGCAAATATTTTCTCCCAGTTGATGTGTTGTCTTTTCATTTTGATCCTGGTTTCCTTTGCCTTGCAGGAACTCTTTAGTCTGATGAAGTCCCACTTGTTTGTTTCTTCTTTTGTTTCCCTTTTCTGAGAAGACATGTGTTTGAAAAGATCCTTTTAAGACTGATGTCAAAGAGTGCACTGCCTGTAGTTTCTTCTAGAAGTTTTATGGTTCAGTTTCTACCTTCAAGTCTTTGTTCCATTCTGAGTTTATTTTATGTATGGCAAAAGATAATGGTCTACTTTCTTTTACAAGTGGCTCTCCAGTTTTCCCAACACCATTTATTGAAGAGACTTTCCTTTCTCCGTTGTATGTTCTTAGCTCCTTAGTCAAATATTAGCTATCCGCAGATGTGTGGTTTTATTTCTGGGCTTTCAATTCTGTTCCATTGCTCTGTGTGTCTGTTTTCCTCCCAGTACCATGCTGTTTTATTAGCTTTGTAGTATATTTTGAAGTCAGGGATTGTGATGCCTCCAGCTTTGTTCTTTTTTTCTCAAGATTGCTTTCACTATTCAGGGTCTTTTGTTGTTCCATGTAAAAATTTTAGGATTCTTTGTTCTATTTCCGTGAAGAATGTCATTGGGCTTCTGATTGGGATTGCATTGAATCTGTAGATTGCTTTATGTAGTATGGGCATTTTGACTATGTTTATTCTTCCAGTCCATGTGCATGGAATATCTTTCCACTTCCATCATTGATTTCATTACATAACGTAAATAATTTTCAGTGTATAGGTCTTACACCTCCTTGGTTAAATCTATTACTTGATATTTTATTTTTTTTGTTGTGATTCTAAATGGGATTGTATTCTTGAGCTCTCTTTCTGCTAATTCATTATTAGAGTATTGAAATACAACTGATTTTTGTAAGTTGATTTTGTATCCTGCAACTTTGCTGTAGTTGTTGATTATTTCTAATAGTTTTCTGATGGATTCTTTAGAGTTTTCTATATATAAAATCATATTGTCTGCAAACAGTGAGAGTTTCACTCTTTCATTGTCTATTTGGATTCTTTTTATCTCTTTTTCTTGCTTAATTGCTCTGGCCAAAACCTCCAGTACTATCTTGAATAGGAGTGGTGAGAGTGGGCAGCCTCGTCTTGTTCCTGTTCTCAGAAGGATGGCTTTCAGTTTTTCCCCATTGGGAATGATGTTGGCTGTGTGTTTGTCATTTATGGCCCTTATTATGTAGAGGTACTTTCCTTTTATACCCATTCTATTGAGAGTTTTTATCATAAATGGATGTTAGATCTTATCAAGTGCTCTCTGTACATCTATTAAGATTATCATGTGGTTTTTATTCCTCATTTTGTTAATGCGATGTATCACATTGATTGATTCAAGACTGTTGAACCATCCCTGTGTCCCTGGTATAAATCCTTCCTGATCATGGTATATAATCTTTTTAATGTATTTTTGTATTCAGTTTGCCAATATTTTGTTGAGGAATTTTGCATCTATGTTCATCAGGGATATTGGCCTGTAATTTTCCTTCTTTGTGTTGTCCTTCTCTGGCTTTGGTATCAGGGTGATGTTGGCCTCATAGAATGTGTTAGGAAGCGTTCCATCTTCCTCAAATTTTTTGGAATATTTTGAGAAGGAAAGGTAATAAATCTTCTTTGAATTCACCTGGTCCTGCACTTGTTTTGGGGAGGTTTTTTATTACTTCTTCAATATTTTACTTGTGACCAGTCTATTCAGAGTCTCTATTTCTTCTTGATTTAGTTTGGGGAGGTTGTAAGAGTTTAAGAATTTATCCACTTCTTCTAGATTGTCCAATGTGTTGGCATATAGTTTTTCACAGTCTTCTCTTACAATCTTTTGTATTTCTGTGGTATCTATTGTAATTTCTCCTCTTTTATTTCTAATTTTATTTATTTGAGCATTCTCCCTTTTTTTCTTAGTGAGTCTGGCTAAGAGTTTGTCAATTTTCTTATCTTCTCAAAGAACCAGCTCCTTGTTTCATTGATCCTTTCTACTGTCTTTTTTGTTTCAATTTCATTTATTTCTGCTCTAATTTTTACTATTTCCCTCCTTCTGCTGAGTTTGTGCTTTGTTTGGTCTTCTGTTTCTAATTCTGTTAGTTGTAGTTTAATACTATTTATTTTAGATTTTTCTTGTTTAGCATGGCCCTATATTGCTATGAATTTCCCTCCTGATTCCACTTTTGCTTCATCCCATATGAGTTGGTATGGTCTGTTTTCAGTTTCATTTATCTCCAGATATTTTTTGATTTGTCTTTTGATTTCTTCATTGGTCTAATGGCTGTTCAGTAGAATATTGTTTAGTCTCCACATATTTGTGACTTTCCTAGCTTTTTTCTCGTAGTTTATTTCTAGTTTCATGGCATTATTTTCTGAAAAGATGCTTGATATGTTTTCTATCTTCTTAAATTTATTGAGGCTTGCTTTGTTTCCCAACATTTGGTCTATTTTTTAGAATGTTCCACACACACTTGAGAAGATTGTGTATTATTCTGTTTGTGGATGGAGTGTTCTACATATATCTGTAAGGTCATCTGGTCTAGATTTCATTTAATTCCACTATTTACTTGTTCGCTTTTTGTCTGGATGATCTATCCATTGATGTAAATGGGGTGTTGAGGTCCCCTACTATTGTTGCGTTGTTGTTAATATCTCCTTTTAGGGCAATTACTAGTTGCTTTATGTATTTTGGTGCTCCTGTGTTGGGTGCATAAGTATTTACACGTGTTATGTCTTCTTGGTGAAGTGTCCCTTTGATCATTATATACCACCCCGCTTTGTCTCTCTTTACCTGTTTTTTCTTGAAGTCTACTTTGTCTGATGTAAGTATGACAGCACCTGCTTTCTTTTGTTTGCCGTTAGCTTGGAGTATCATTTTCCATCCCTCCACTGTGAGCCTGTGTTTGTCTTTGGAGCTGGGATGTACTTCCCCCAGGCAGCATATTATTGGTTCTTGATTGATTTTGTCTGTCTATTTGTCTCCTTGCTCAAGGCTTTGTAAACCCCTTCCTTTTTGTTTCAGGTATGAGAGCACTCCTGATTGTTTCTTATAGGGAGCTCTTGTGGCAATGAGCTCCCTCAGCTTTTGTGTATCTGGGAAAGTTTTTATTTCTCCACTGTATCTGAAGGATAGTTTAGCTGGATAGAGTCTCTTGGCTGAAAGTTTTTGTCTTTCAGTACTTTGAATATATTATTCCACTCTCTCTTAGCCTGTAAGGTTTCTGCTGAGAAGTCCACTGAAATCTTGATAGGGTTCCTTTGTAGACTATTCTCTTCTGCCTTGCTGCTCTTTATATTTTTTCTTTGTCATTGACTCTTGCCAGTTTTACTAAAATCTGCCTTGGAGAAGGTCTTTTTGCATTGATGTAACTAGGAGTTCTATTGGCTTCATGTACTTGCAATTCTAGCACCTTCTTCAGGTTTGGGAAGTTCTTAGCTACTATTTCTTTGAACAAGCTCTCTCCTCCTTTCTCCTCTTCTCCCTCTAGATTTCTTATAATCCATATGTTGCATTTCTAATTTAGTTGCATATTTCTTGGAGAATTTCTTCATTTCTTTTTAGTCTTAGTTCTCTCTCCTCCTCCATATGAAACACTTCTGTATTCCTATAGTCTAGATTGCTAATTCCATCCTCCATAGTATCAGCTCAGTTATTTAAGAACTCTAGATTTTTCTTTATCTCATCCATTGTGTTTTTCATCGCCAACATTTCTGGTTGGTTTCCCTTTATAGTTTCAATCTCTTTTGTGAAGAATTCCCTGTGTTTGTTAATTTTGTCCCTGATTTTATTTAACTGTCTTTCTGAATTGTCTTGCAACCCTTTGAATTTTCTTACGATAACTATTTTGAATTCTCTGTCATTTAGTTTGTAGATTTCTGTGCCTTTAGGATTGATTTCTGGGTGTTTGTCTTTTTCCTTCTTGTCTGGAGTATTAACATATTTCTTCCTACTACTTGATGGAGTGGATTTGTGCTGTCTCATAGTGATAGTATCTGGTTGCAGGTTCCACTGGTCACCATGAGGGGTTGGCGCAGTAGCTGTGTATTGTGAGGCTGCTGTGATCCCTGTTAGCTGTGCCTATCCAAGCCTAGGCCATGTCTTAGGAGTGCAGAAGCCTTGTGGGCTCTCACCAAATGGGAAAGCAATTATGCATGGGCTCAGGGCTGCTGTCACCTGCTCCCACAGTCCTGCTGAGATGTGCTCCCCCCTTTGGAACTGCAGCATTACTGTGGGCTTTCGTGGCAGCTGGAAGCTCATTTGCCCAGGGGTGCAGATCCACCAATGTCTCCTCCTAGGTTGCACCAGCTGTTGTGCATGGTGGGTGTGGCATCCCCACTAGGTCCCAACCAGAGCCACTCCCTGGGACCATGGTGGGCCTGTGGGCTCTCCCGCTGAATGACAGAGAAATCACATGAGGGCTCCGGGGTGCTGCCACCTGCTCCCACAGTCCCTCCAAGTTGTGCGCCCTCTTTCAGGGCCATAGTGGGATTATGAGCATTTGCAAAAGCCAGGGATTCACCTGGGTATGCAGATCTGCTGGTGTCTGCTCCCAGGTCTGCTCTTAAGTTGCACCAGCCATTGAGCTTAGTGGGCAGGGCCTCCCCACTGGGTGCAAGCCAGAGTTGCTCCCTATGGACCACATGGCATTGTGGGCTCTCCAAGAGCATGAGGGAGCAATCACCTGGAGCCTCAGGGCTGCTGTCACCTGTTCCCACATTCACGCCAAGGCATGTTGTGGCCTCGTGGAGCCACACTGTGAGTACACCAGTTGGGAGAGCAGTCACACCCATGTACTGGGCTGACTGGGGGCCAAGAATGCTCACCTGTCTCCACCACCTCCCAAGAGGTAGTCCCTCTACCTCCAGGTATATAGCTGCATGGGTCACAGGCATCCTGATGTGCTGCGTGGGTATCCTCCGCTGATCAGTGAATGTCCATTTAGCTGTAGTTCTCAGGAGGAGAGAAAAATGGAAGAGCTCACTCTGCCATGTTGCTGACATCACTACTCTGAGATAACTTTTTAAAAGAAAGATGGATAAGACGAGAGAGTGGATCTGATTTGACTGAGGCTGTGCTTAAGACAACAGATGGATCTGCTCCTGCCCCCACCAACATTCTGTCCCTGTCATATCTGGTCCTGGGACAAACAGGTGAAATTCTCAGGTTTCTGAGGAAGAATCTGAGGATGTCCTGGCTCCTTTGCTGGAATTGTGTTTCTGACATTTCCCGAGCGCCTCCATGCCCCAGGCTGTGTGTCAGACCCTGGGGGTGCAGACAGATCTTCCTGTCCTCCTTTTCCTGGCCTCACCTGACCTTCCTCCCCCTTCTTCCCCAAAGTTGCAGCTCAGACTCTCCTTCCCAGCCCCTCTTCGACTCCCTCACCCTGGGATTCCCGGATCCAAACAGAATCTACAAAGCTCCCCACTCGACAGACCATTTGGACTGGAAACACCTGTGCTAACATATCTGCTCTGACACTTCCTGCTTTGCTCCACAAGGTAAGATGGATTCATGTTCCCCCTCTACAGTCTCAGGTCTCCTATCCATCCATCTTTCTCCATTTTGTCAGGACCTCAGGGTCTAAGCTCAGCTCCTCCATCCTTTCCACTCACACTTGTCCAGGAGTGTTATTTTCATCTCAGAGTTGTCTGCTCCACTCATCCATGGAACCCAGACCCTCACTGAATGAGGATTCTTGCACGTTGCTGGTGGGAGCTTAAACCGGTACAACCCCTAAGGAGCACCATTTGGCAATATCTATCAAATTACAAATGCATATACCTTTTGGCCCGTAACTTCACCTCTGGGAATTTATCTTAAAGATACACTTGCACACGTACAAGTGATATAAGTACGAGATTATTCTTTGCAGCGTCTTTTCAGAAGAGAAAGATTTGTAATGACCCATATGTCCACTCACAGAGTATGGTTATTCAGCTTATGGTGTGTGCATGTGAGGAGCCACTATGCAGCTTTAAAAGGGAAAAAATGAGTATGCGCTCCAGGTTCTTGGAGTGGAAAGATCTTGAGAAGAGATTGTTGGTTGAAAAAAATACAAAAGGCAAACAGGTGACAAGAGCCAGCTCTGATGGCCTAGGGCTTAAAAATTGGTGCTCACCACTTTGTTGCCTTGGGTTCACTTCCAAGTTGCAGAACCACACCACCTGTCAGTTGTCATACTGTGGCATCGGCTCACAAACAAGTACTTGAACAACTTAAAACTCGGATATACAAGCATGGATGGGGGCTTTGGGGAGGAAAACAGAAACAAAAACAGGTGACAAGAGGACCTATACTATGCTATCTTTGGATTATGAAGAGAGAAAATAAGATGTGCCTGCATGTACATCAAGGCTCTGAGAAGGAAACGCTCAAGAACCAGAACTCGTAGAGAAGAAAAGGGGTACTGGATAGATGTGGGATGGGGAGATGACTCACTGAGTACAATATTACATGTTTTATACCTAATGATATGATGGATGTGCTACACATTCAAAATAACTTACTGAATGGTGCTTTTAAACCAATGAAAATTTATCCTAATTAGAAACCTACTGTGGTTTCACTTCAGGCCTTTTCATTTACTAACTTCCAAAATCAGGTCTCTGGAGCCAGGTCTGATGGTTTGGTCCTTGGGGAAATTCCCAAGTCCAGTGAAGCTCGCAGGAGGGACTAGCCTTCTCCACACTCTCCCCATCCTCCACTGCTTCTCAGACCCTAAATGTGGAACCTGAGGTAGGGAAAATGCAAGGTGTATTCCCTCAAGAACAAACATCCCCCTGCTTGTTGGAGCCCAGGCAGTTGAGACTCAGACCAGCTCATCTTGTTTGTTAACAGCACTATGTGCCCATCTAGGGTCTCAAAGGTGATCCTTCAGCCTCCTGGAGCCAGCCCTGGACAGGGGCCATGCCTGCTGGGCCTTATTGTGGGCAGAACGTCTACCTACCAAGTCAGATCCTGCTGGGGCCTCCCACCACGTCACATCGACAAAGCCTGCCCATGGTGGGAAAGAGGACAACTCTGAGCCCCCCCAGGAGTCCTGAGAAGGCACTGTGTTGGCCACAGTGTCAGGCAGCGACAACACTGGTCCAGCCTGGAGGTCATCTGTAGACGGTTTCTGCCCTTTTTACCCATGGGCCTTCTTGTGCCAAGGAGTGAGCAGACGGGACGCAGGCTTGACCCTTGTGTTCAGGTCAGTGGGTGCGCTGCAGAGTCAACAGGCCAGGAGCAAGAGAGGGACAAGGGAGGCATCCTCAGGCCCTCAGGGGCACAATTCTGAGGCTTATGCTACATGATCTCTGAGAGGGTCCACAGAAGGACTGGGTGCCGATCACCCGTAGCAGTGTCTCACTCTTAAATGCAACTCAATCGGTTTTCTTCTCTTCTCAGTCTCCCTTCCCCATCCCTGTCTGTGCTCCCTGAAGCCACTTTGCAGAACAGTGACTCTCATCCAGATATTTATCTCTGGTTCTTCTCCTGGAGGAGCTCAAACTAAGATAAGATGTTCATAGCGCCCACCATATACTGTGGATGTCAGCTGTCTCTCTGACACTCCAACAAGAAAGACACAACCAGGTGGGATGTGAAGGAAAAAAGCCCAGATTAGGAGTCGGAGGAACAGAGCTCACCTCCCAGCTCAGCCTCCATTATCTGTGCAAGCTTAGGACACTCTCCTAACTTCTCTGGGCCTCTGTGGTCTCAGCTGTAAATGGAGGGGGTGGCCCCCAGATAAGCCTGTTTTTAAACTTGGGGCAAATGTTTACAGCTGTCCTCCCACCTCCACTATTGCCCAGCTTCTTTTTACGTTCATAATGAACTCCATTTCCTTGAGTTCTATGGCGAGAGGAGACAAGTATTAAAACTTGAATCTTATGCTTTACAGCATAGAGGGACAGCGATGAGAAAATTGGCACTGCCTTTCAGGCCCTGATGTGTTGACAGCTGGCTTGGTGAGAAGTCACAAAGTGGAAGCAGCCAAGCTTTCGCACTTTCATCCTGAAACTAGATCCCAGGTGGATAGTGTAGCTGGGCGGGTTGCACAGGGTCACAGGCACAAACCACTGAGACAGATGGAGGCATTACTGCATGCCATCATCATCATCACAACTCTATGAGGTAGGATCATTATGATCATATACTAATGAGGGCACTAAGACGGAAGACCACAGCTAGTCACAGCTGAGTAGGGCTCAAACTTGTGTTTCATGGCACCCAGACCTCACACTTCACCACCACCCTTTGTGTCTTACTGGACAAAACGATCTCAAAGTCTTTTGCGTCTCTGAAGTCTTTGGTTTCCATACCCCTAAATGCAGATTCATTATTTCTGCCGCCATACTCAGATTAGGAACCTATTACACTAACGTCTCGGCTGCATACCCCAGATACCACTGCAGACACTTCA
>NW_025797077.1:0-22385 GCF_021613505.1 Equus quagga | reverse complement strand
TGAAGTGTCTGCAGTGGTATCTGGGGTATGCAGCCGAGACGTTAGTGTAATAGGTTCCTAATCTGAGTATGGCGGCAGAAATAATGAATCTGCATTTAGGGGTATGGAAACCAAAGACTTCAGAGACGCAAAAGACTTTGAGATCGTTTTGTCCAGTAAGACACAAAGGGTGGTGGTGAAGTGTGAGGTCTGGGTGCCATGAAACACAAGTTTGAGCCCTACTCAGCTGTGACTAGCTGTGGTCTTCCGTCTTAGTGCCCTCATTAGTATATGATCATAATGATCCTACCTCATAGAGTTGTGATGATGATGATGGCATGCAGTAATGCCTCCATCTGTCTCAGTGGTTTGTGCCTGTGACCCTGTGCAACCCGCCCAGCTACACTATCCACCTGGGATCTAGTTTCAGGATGAAAGTGCGAAAGCTTGGCTGCTTCCACTTTGTGACTTCTCACCAAGCCAGCTGTCAACACATCAGGGCCTGAAAGGCAGTGCCAATTTTCTCATCGCTGTCCCTCTATGCTGTAAAGCATAAGATTCAAGTTTTAATACTTGTCTCCTCTCGCCATAGAACTCAAGGAAATGGAGTTCATTATGAACGTAAAAAGAAGCTGGGCAATAGTGGAGGTGGGAGGACAGCTGTAAACATTTGCCCCAAGTTTAAAAACAGGCTTATCTGGGGGCCACCCCCTCCATTTACAGCTGAGACCACAGAGGCCCAGAGAAGTTAGGAGAGTGTCCTAAGCTTGCACAGATAATGGAGGCTGAGCTGGGAGGTGAGCTCTGTTCCTCCGACTCCTAATCTGGGCTTTTTTCCTTCACATCCCACCTGGTTGTGTCTTTCTTGTTGGAGTGTCAGAGAGACAGCTGACATCCACAGTATATGGTGGGCGCTATGAACATCTTATCTTAGTTTGAGCTCCTCCAGGAGAAGAACCAGAGATAAATATCTGGATGAGAGTCACTGTTCTGCAAAGTGGCTTCAGGGAGCACAGACAGGGATGGGGAAGGGAGACTGAGAAGAGAAGAAAACCGATTGAGTTGCATTTAAGAGTGAGACACTGCTACGGGTGATCGGCACCCAGTCCTTCTGTGGACCCTCTCAGAGATCATGTAGCATAAGCCTCAGAATTGTGCCCCTGAGGGCCTGAGGATGCCTCCCTTGTCCCTCTCTTGCTCCTGGCCTGTTGACTCTGCAGCGCACCCACTGACCTGAACACAAGGGTCAAGCCTGCGTCCCGTCTGCTCACTCCTTGGCACAAGAAGGCCCATGGGTAAAAAGGGCAGAAACCGTCTACAGATGACCTCCAGGCTGGACCAGTGTTGTCGCTGCCTGACACTGTGGCCAACACAGTGCCTTCTCAGGACTCCTGGGGGGGCTCAGAGTTGTCCTCTTTCCCACCATGGGCAGGCTTTGTCGATGTGACGTGGTGGGAGGCCCCAGCAGGATCTGACTTGGTAGGTAGACGTTCTGCCCACAATAAGGCCCAGCAGGCATGGCCCCTGTCCAGGGCTGGCTCCAGGAGGCTGAAGGATCACCTTTGAGACCCTAGATGGGCACATAGTGCTGTTAACAAACAAGATGAGCTGGTCTGAGTCTCAACTGCCTGGGCTCCAACAAGCAGGGGGATGTTTGTTCTTGAGGGAATACACCTTGCATTTTCCCTACCTCAGGTTCCACATTTAGGGTCTGAGAAGCAGTGGAGGATGGGGAGAGTGTGGAGAAGGCTAGTCCCTCCTGCGAGCTTCACTGGACTTGGGAATTTCCCCAAGGACCAAACCATCAGACCTGGCTCCAGAGACCTGATTTTGGAAGTTAGTAAATGAAAAGGCCTGAAGTGAAACCACAGTAGGTTTCTAATTAGGATAAATTTTCATTGGTTTAAAAGCACCATTCAGTAAGTTATTTTGAATGTGTAGCACATCCATCATATCATTAGGTATAAAACATGTAATATTGTACTCAGTGAGTCATCTCCCCATCCCACATCTATCCAGTACCCCTTTTCTTCTCTACGAGTTCTGGTTCTTGAGCGTTTCCTTCTCAGAGCCTTGATGTACATGCAGGCACATCTTATTTTCTCTCTTCATAATCCAAAGATAGCATAGTATAGGTCCTCTTGTCACCTGTTTTTGTTTCTGTTTTCCTCCCCAAAGCCCCCATCCATGCTTGTATATCCGAGTTTTAAGTTGTTCAAGTACTTGTTTGTGAGCCGATGCCACAGTATGACAACTGACAGGTGGTGTGGTTCTGCAACTTGGAAGTGAACCCAAGGCAACAAAGTGGTGAGCACCAATTTTTAAGCCCTAGGCCATCAGAGCTGGCTCTTGTCACCTGTTTGCCTTTTGTATTTTTTTCAACCAACAATCTCTTCTCAAGATCTTTCCACTCCAAGAACCTGGAGCGCATACTCATTTTTTCCCTTTTAAAGCTGCATAGTGGCTCCTCACATGCACACACCATAAGCTGAATAACCATACTCTGTGAGTGGACATATGGGTCATTACAAATCTTTCTCTTCTGAAAAGACGCTGCAAAGAATAATCTCGTACTTATATCACTTGTACGTGTGCAAGTGTATCTTTAAGATAAATTCCCAGAGGTGAAGTTACGGGCCAAAAGGTATATGCATTTGTAATTTGATAGATATTGCCAAATGGTGCTCCTTAGGGGTTGTACCGGTTTAAGCTCCCACCAGCAACGTGCAAGAATCCTCATTCAGTGAGGGTCTGGGTTCCATGGATGAGTGGAGCAGACAACTCTGAGATGAAAATAACACTCCTGGACAAGTGTGAGTGGAAAGGATGGAGGAGCTGAGCTTAGACCCTGAGGTCCTGACAAAATGGAGAAAGATGGATGGATAGGAGACCTGAGACTGTAGAGGGGGAACATGAATCCATCTTACCTTGTGGAGCAAAGCAGGAAGTGTCAGAGCAGATATGTTAGCACAGGTGTTTCCAGTCCAAATGGTCTGTCGAGTGGGGAGCTTTGTAGATTCTGTTTGGATCCGGGAATCCCAGGGTGAGGGAGTCGAAGAGGGGCTGGGAAGGAGAGTCTGAGCTGCAACTTTGGGGAAGAAGGGGGAGGAAGGTCAGGTGAGGCCAGGAAAAGGAGGACAGGAAGATCTGTCTGCACCCCCAGGGTCTGACACACAGCCTGGGGCATGGAGGCGCTCGGGAAATGTCAGAAACACAATTCCAGCAAAGGAGCCAGGACATCCTCAGATTCTTCCTCAGAAACCTGAGAATTTCACCTGTTTGTCCCAGGACCAGATATGACAGGGACAGAATGTTGGTGGGGGCAGGAGCAGATCCATCTGTTGTCTTAAGCACAGCCTCAGTCAAATCAGATCCACTCTCTCGTCTTATCCATCTTTCTTTTAAAAAGTTATCTCAGAGTAGTGATGTCAGCAACATGGCAGAGTGAGCTCTTCCATTTTTCTCTCCTCCTGAGAACTACAGCTAAATGGACATTCACTGATCAGCGGAGGATACCCACGCAGCACATCAGGATGCCTGTGACCCATGCAGCTATATACCTGGAGGTAGAGGGACTACCTCTTGGGAGGTGGTGGAGACAGGTGAGCATTCTTGGCCCCCAGTCAGCCCAGTACATGGGTGTGACTGCTCTCCCAACTGGTGTACTCACAGTGTGGCTCCACGAGGCCACAACATGCCTTGGCGTGAATGTGGGAACAGGTGACAGCAGCCCTGAGGCTCCAGGTGATTGCTCCCTCATGCTCTTGGAGAGCCCACAATGCCATGTGGTCCATAGGGAGCAACTCTGGCTTGCACCCAGTGGGGAGGCCCTGCCCACTAAGCTCAATGGCTGGTGCAACTTAAGAGCAGACCTGGGAGCAGACACCAGCAGATCTGCATACCCAGGTGAATCCCTGGCTTTTGCAAATGCTCATAATCCCACTATGGCCCTGAAAGAGGGCGCACAACTTGGAGGGACTGTGGGAGCAGGTGGCAGCACCCCGGAGCCCTCATGTGATTTCTCTGTCATTCAGCGGGAGAGCCCACAGGCCCACCATGGTCCCAGGGAGTGGCTCTGGTTGGGACCTAGTGGGGATGCCACACCCACCATGCACAACAGCTGGTGCAACCTAGGAGGAGACATTGGTGGATCTGCACCCCTGGGCAAATGAGCTTCCAGCTGCCACGAAAGCCCACAGTAATGCTGCAGTTCCAAAGGGGGGAGCACATCTCAGCAGGACTGTGGGAGCAGGTGACAGCAGCCCTGAGCCCATGCATAATTGCTTTCCCATTTGGTGAGAGCCCACAAGGCTTCTGCACTCCTAAGACATGGCCTAGGCTTGGATAGGCACAGCTAACAGGGATCACAGCAGCCTCACAATACACAGCTACTGCGCCAACCCCTCATGGTGACCAGTGGAACCTGCAACCAGATACTATCACTATGAGACAGCACAAATCCACTCCATCAAGTAGTAGGAAGAAATATGTTAATACTCCAGACAAGAAGGAAAAAGACAAACACCCAGAAATCAATCCTAAAGGCACAGAAATCTACAAACTAAATGACAGAGAATTCAAAATAGTTATCGTAAGAAAATTCAAAGGGTTGCAAGACAATTCAGAAAGACAGTTAAATAAAATCAGGGACAAAATTAACAAACACAGGGAATTCTTCACAAAAGAGATTGAAACTATAAAGGGAAACCAACCAGAAATGTTGGCGATGAAAAACACAATGGATGAGATAAAGAAAAATCTAGAGTTCTTAAATAACTGAGCTGATACTATGGAGGATGGAATTAGCAATCTAGACTATAGGAATACAGAAGTGTTTCATATGGAGGAGGAGAGAGAACTAAGACTAAAAAGAAATGAAGAAATTCTCCAAGAAATATGCAACTAAATTAGAAATGCAACATATGGATTATAAGAAATCTAGAGGGAGAAGAGGAGAAAGGAGGAGAGAGCTTGTTCAAAGAAATAGTAGCTAAGAACTTCCCAAACCTGAAGAAGGTGCTAGAATTGCAAGTACATGAAGCCAATAGAACTCCTAGTTACATCAATGCAAAAAGACCTTCTCCAAGGCAGATTTTAGTAAAACTGGCAAGAGTCAATGACAAAGAAAAAATATAAAGAGCAGCAAGGCAGAAGAGAATAGTCTACAAAGGAACCCTATCAAGATTTCAGTGGACTTCTCAGCAGAAACCTTACAGGCTAAGAGAGAGTGGAATAATATATTCAAAGTACTGAAAGACAAAAACTTTCAGCCAAGAGACTCTATCCAGCTAAACTATCCTTCAGATACAGTGGAGAAATAAAAACTTTCCCAGATACACAAAAGCTGAGGGAGCTCATTGCCACAAGAGCTCCCTATAAGAAACAATCAGGAGTGCTCTCATACCTGAAACAAAAAGGAAGGGGTTTACAAAGCCTTGAGCAAGGAGACAAATAGACAGACAAAATCAATCAAGAACCAATAATATGCTGCCTGGGGGAAGTACATCCCAGCTCCAAAGACAAACACAGGCTCACAGTGGAGGGATGGAAAATGATACTCCAAGCTAACGGCAAACAAAAGAAAGCAGGTGCTGTCATACTTACATCAGACAAAGTAGACTTCAAGAAAAAACAGGTAAAGAGAGACAAAGCGGGGTGGTATATAATGATCAAAGGGACACTTCACCAAGAAGACATAACACGTGTAAATACTTATGCACCCAACACAGGAGCACCAAAATACATAAAGCAACTAGTAATTGCCCTAAAAGGAGATATTAACAACAACGCAACAATAGTAGGGGACCTCAACACCCCATTTACATCAATGGATAGATCATCCAGACAAAAAGCGAACAAGTAAATAGTGGAATTAAATGAAATCTAGACCAGATGACCTTACAGATATATGTAGAACACTCCATCCACAAACAGAATAATACACAATCTTCTCAAGTGTGTGTGGAACATTCTAAAAAATAGACCAAATGTTGGGAAACAAAGCAAGCCTCAATAAATTTAAGAAGATAGAAAACATATCAAGCATCTTTTCAGAAAATAATGCCATGAAACTAGAAATAAACTACGAGAAAAAAGCTAGGAAAGTCACAAATATGTGGAGACTAAACAATATTCTACTGAACAGCCATTAGACCAATGAAGAAATCAAAAGACAAATCAAAAAATATCTGGAGATAAATGAAACTGAAAACAGACCATACCAACTCATATGGGATGAAGCAAAAGTGGAATCAGGAGGGAAATTCATAGCAATATAGGGCCATGCTAAACAAGAAAAATCTAAAATAAATAGTATTAAACTACAACTAACAGAATTAGAAACAGAAGACCAAACAAAGCACAAACTCAGCAGAAGGAGGGAAATAGTAAAAATTAGAGCAGAAATAAATGAAATTGAAACAAAAAAGACAGTAGAAAGGATCAATGAAACAAGGAGCTGGTTCTTTGAGAAGATAAGAAAATTGACAAACTCTTAGCCAGACTCACTAAGAAAAAAAGGGAGAATGCTCAAATAAATAAAATTAGAAATAAAAGAGGAGAAATTACAATAGATACCACAGAAATACAAAAGATTGTAAGAGAAGACTGTGAAAAACTATATGCCAACACATTGGACAATCTAGAAGAAGTGGATAAATTCTTAAACTCTTACAACCTCCCCAAACTAAATCAAGAAGAAATAGAGACTCTGAATAGACTGGTCACAAGTAAAATATTGAAGAAGTAATAAAAAACCTCCCCAAAACAAGTGCAGGACCAGGTGAATTCAAAGAAGATTTATTACCTTTCCTTCTCAAAATATTCCAAAAAATTTGAGGAAGATGGAACGCTTCCTAACACATTCTATGAGGCCAACATCACCCTGATACCAAAGCCAGAGAAGGACAACACAAAGAAGGAAAATTACAGGCCAATATCCCTGATGAACATAGATGCAAAATTCCTCAACAAAATATTGGCAAACTGAATACAAAAATACATTAAAAAGATTATATACCATGATCAGGAAGGATTTATACCAGGGACACAGGGATGGTTCAACAGTCTTGAATCAATCAATGTGATACATCGCATTAACAAAATGAGGAATAAAAACCACATGATAATCTTAATAGATGTACAGAGAGCACTTGATAAGATCTAACATCCATTTATGATAAAAACTCTCAATAGAATGGGTATAAAAGGAAAGTACCTCTACATAATAAGGGCCATAAATGACAAACACACAGCCAACATCATTCCCAATGGGGAAAAACTGAAAGCCATCCTTCTGAGAACAGGAACAAGACGAGGCTGCCCACTCTCACCACTCCTATTCAAGATAGTACTGGAGGTTTTGGCCAGAGCAATTAAGCAAGAAAAAGAGATAAAAAGAATCCAAATAGACAATGAAAGAGTGAAACTCTCACTGTTTGCAGACAATATGATTTTATATATAGAAAACTCTAAAGAATCCATCAGAAAACTATTAGAAATAATCAACAACTACAGCAAAGTTGCAGGATACAAAATCAACTTACAAAAATCAGTTGTATTTCAATACTCTAATAATGAATTAGCAGAAAGAGAGCTCAAGAATACAATCCCATTTAGAATCACAACAAAAAAAATAAAATATCAAGTAATAGATTTAACCAAGGAGGTGTAAGACCTATACACTGAAAATTATTTACGTTATGTAATGAAATCAATGATGGAAGTGGAAAGATATTCCATGCACATGGACTGGAAGAATAAACATAGTCAAAATGCCCATACTACATAAAGCAATCTACAGATTCAATGCAATCCCAATCAGAAGCCCAATGACATTCTTCACGGAAATAGAACAAAGAATCCTAAAATTTTTACATGGAACAACAAAAGACCCTGAATAGTGAAAGCAATCTTGAGAAAAAAAGAACAAAGCTGGAGGCATCACAATCCCTGACTTCAAAATATACTACAAAGCTAATAAAACAGCATGGTACTGGGAGGAAAACAGACACACAGAGCAATGGAACAGAATTGAAAGCCCAGAAATAAAACCACACATCTGCGGATAGCTAATATTTGACTAAGGAGCTAAGAACATACAACGGAGAAAGGAAAGTCTCTTCAATAAATGGTGTTGGGAAAACTGGAGAGCCACTTGTAAAAGAAAGTAGACCATTATCTTTTGCCATACATAAAATAAACTCAGAATGGAACAAAGACTTGAAGGTAGAAACTGAACCATAAAACTTCTAGAAGAAACTACAGGCAGTGCACTCTTTGACATCAGTCTTAAAAGGATCTTTTCAAACACATGTCTTCTCAGAAAAGGGAAACAAAAGAAGAAACAAACAAGTGGGACTTCATCAGACTAAAGAGTTCCTGCAAGGCAAAGGAAACCAGGATCAAAATGAAAAGACAACACATCAACTGGGAGAAAATATTTGCAGATCACATATCTGCCAAAGGGCTAATCTCCATAATACATAAATAACTCACACAACTGAACAACAAAAACACAAATAACTCAATCATAAAGTGGGCAGAGGATATGGACAGACATTTTTCCAAAGAAGATATATAGATGGCCAACAGGCACATGAAAAGATGTTCAACATCACTAATCATCAGGGAAATGCAAATCAGAACTACACTGAACTATCACCTTACACCCATTAGAATGACTATAATGACCAAGAAAAAAATAGCAAATGTTGGAGAGGACGTGGAGAAAAGGGAACCCTCATACACTGCTGGAGGGGATGCAAAGCGGTGCAGCCACCTCAGAAAAAAGTATGGGCATTTCTCAAAAAATTAAAAACAGAAATTCCATGTGACCTGGTTATTCCACTACTGGGTATTTATCCAAAGAACTTGAAATCAACAATTCAAAGAGACTTATGCACCCCTGTGTTCATTGCAGCACTATTCACAATGGCCAAGATGTGGAAGCAACCCAACTGCCCACCAAGTGATGATTGGATAAAGAAGATGTGGCATATATACAATGGAGTAGTACTCAGCCATAAAAAAGACAAAAATGTCCCATTTGCAACCACATGGATGGACCTTGAGGGTATTATGTTAAGCAAAATTAGCCAGACAAAGACAAACATTGTATGATTTCACTCTCATGTGGAAGATAAACAAACAGACAAAGAGAACAGTTTAGTGGTTACCGGGGGTCGGGGGTTGGGAGGTGGGCCTAAGGGGTGAAGGGGCACATTTATGTGATGACTGGTAAATAATAATGTCAAGTGAAATTCCACAATGTTATAAACTATTATAACCTCAATAAAAAAAAGGAAGGATACACGTAACACACACAGGGGTCACTCCTGGAACATTTGGAACTGGTGAGCAGAGGGAAGAACACTGCTGGGCCTCATAAAGTATCTCTTACATAAGCCCACCTCTCCAAGATCAGGAGACATAGATGACTCGCCTAGTACATAGACATAAGCACAGAGAAAGAGGCAAAATGAGTAGACAAAGGAATACATTTCCAGTAAGGAAACAGGACAAAGACCTAGAAAAATAACTAAATGAAACAGAAATAAACAATCTACCTGACATAAAGTTCAAACAAGGACGTTCACTGATCTTAGGAGAAGAATGAATGAACTCAGTGAGAACTTCAACAAAGAACTGGAAAATATAAAAAAGAATCAACCAGAAATGAAGAATAAAACACTTAAATGAAAAATTCGCTAGAGGGACTCAATAGGAGAGTGGACAATACAGAAAAACGAATCAGCAAGCTGGACGAAAGACCGGTGGAAATCACGCAAGCTGAACAGATAAAAGAACAAAGAATGCAAAAGAACAAGGACAATCTCAGGGACTCTGGCTGAACATCAAGCACACTAACATCCATATGACAGGTGTCCCAGAGGGAGACAAAGGGGCAGAGAATCTGTTTGAAGAAATAGTAGCTGTAAACTTTTCTAACCTAAGGAAGGAAATGGAGAGCACCAAACAAGCTAAACCCAAAGAGGACCACACCAAGACACATTATACTTAAAATGTCAAGAATTAAAGATAAAGAGAGAATCCTAAAAGCTTCAAGAGAAAGGCAACAAGTTACATACAGAGGAAACCCCATAAGGCTATCAGCTGTCTTCTCAACAGAAACTACAACCTAGAAGGGAGGGGCATGATATGTTCAAATTACTGAAAGGAAAAAACCTACAGCCAAGAATACTCTACCTGGCAAGGTTATCATTCAGAATGGAAGGAGAGGTAAAGAGTTGCCCAGACAAGCAAAAACTAAAGGAGTTTATCACCAAGAAATCAATTTTATGAGAAATTCTAAAGGACCTTATTTAAGTGGAAAAGAGAAGACCACAGATAGGAATCAGAAAATTATTTTTTAAAAAAAAAACAATAAAATCACTAGTAAAAGCAAATATACAGTAAAGGTAGCAGATCAACCACCTATGGAGGCCAAATGACAAAAGTACTAAAATTTTCTACTTCCATGATAAGAGGGTAACGGATGCACATACACAAAAAAAGAGATTAGATATATCGAAAACATAAAATGTGGGAGTAGAGGTGTAAAAGAGTAGAGCTCTTAGTATGATGTCAAACTAAAGAGACCATCAACTTAATATAGATTGCTATATACTTAGGTTATTATATATGAACCTCATGGTAATCACAAACAAGAAACCTATAATAAATACACAAAAAATTAAGAGAAAGGAACCCAAACATAACAATAAAGAAAGCCCTCAAACCACAAGGGAAGAGAGCAAAAGAAGAACGGAACAGAGAAAAACTACTAAAACACCCAGAAAAAAAGTAACAAAATGGAATAAAGTACATTCTTGTTAATGGCTACTTTTAACAGCAGGGAACTCAATGCTCCAAGCAAAAGGCATAGAGTAGCCAACTAGAAAAATAAAAACAAGACCCACATATGTGCTGCACACAAGAGACACACTTCAGACCTAAAGATACTCACAAATTGAAAGTGGAGGGATGGAAAAAGATACTCCATTCAAATGGCAAAGAAAAGAAAGCTGAGGGCACAAACTTACATCGGACAAAGCAGACTTTAAAACAAAAACTGTAACAAGAGACAGAGAAGAGCACTACATAATGATAAAGGAATAATCCAACAAGAGGATATAATACTTGTAAACATCTGCGCACTCAACATAGGAGCACCTAAATATATAAAGCAGTTATTAACAACATAAAGGAAGAAATAGACAGCAACACAATAACAGTAGGGGACTTGAACACTCCACTGACATCAGTGGAGAGATCATCCAAACAACAGATCAATAAGGAAACATTGGCCTTGACTGACGTCTTGGGGCTGAGGATGAGGTGGTCAGAGTCCATCTAGGAGGGGTAGGTATTGTCTAGGGTCCCCTGTGCATCCTGGAGCTGGCTTGCAGGGCTTGGAGCCCAAGGATGGGCATTGATTTGGGGGCCAGAATTTGTCTGTGGCACCCACACGGGAATTTTGAACAGACGAGAAATATGTTTGGGAAGCTTCTCAGGCAGTAACCTTCAGGACACATTAGCACATTCATTCAACAGGTTTTTATTATTCACCTGCTACCTGCTGGGTAGCAGGCATGTTCTTGTTGCTGGTAGCACATCCATGAGCAAGATGGAAAGAGGTCATGGATCCAAGGAACGAGTGGTCAGCTCAAGAGAGGGCAGACTTGGAGGTCTCTTTCCTTCCCACACAGATGGGGCTTTGGATTTCACTAATGGGAAGCTCTTAGATTGGTAAAGATAATTAAGTATTCTCCCATTAGAGATTTAACACAGTGGGGGAGGCTGGTATGCTTGGTGGCACCCATTCAAGGCTTATGAAAGACTCTGCAATGGCCTCAATTATCCTCGTATCCTACTATTGATACCCCTTATAATCTCCTCCCTTTGAACAGGTGCAGAAGCTGTGACTTACTTCTAACCAATAGGATATGGCAAAGCTGATGGGAAGTCACTTTTCTGATTACAATACATGAGACTGTCACTTCCGTCTTGCCAGCTGACTCTGTGTATAGACTTTCCCTCTTGCTGGCTCTGAGGAAGCAAGCAACCCCATAGAGAGGCCCACATGGCAAGGAACAGAGGGTGGCCTCCAGCCAACAGCCGGTGAGGAACTGAGGATCATAGTATGACGATTTGCCAGGAACTGCATCCCGCAAACAACCATGTGAGCTTGGAAGCAGACCCTCCTCCAGTCGAGCCTCAGATGAGACCATATCCCTGACTGACACATTGACTGCAGCCTTGTGAGAGGTCCTGAAACAGAGGACCCAGCCAAACTGGATTCCTGACCCACAAAAACTGTGAGATAATACATGTGAGTTGTTTTAAGTTGACAAATTTGTGTTATTTTGGCATCAGCAGTAGAAAACTAATACAGGGCTTGAAACCTCTAGAATTCTCCACAAAGATCAATGTGAATGCCTCTCACTCTTCTCCATTGGGGACAATTTCAGTGCCCTTGAAGGTAGGCTTCTTTTCAGGCCATGTGAGTCATCTGAGAAGGAGGGTGTTGACATCACTGCTCTAATTTTCTGCAAACCTCCATTCACACAAGGATTGCATTTTTGTGGCTCTTCATGCTTTTCTGAGTGCTTTGAGCTACATGGTCTCTTAAAAAAGCATTATCCCCATTGACACAGTTCAGAAGAGTCAAGTGATCAGCTCAGGTTCCCTTAACTACATAGTGACATGGGAGGGACTAGAAGCTGGGTCCCAGATGGCTCTGGCCTTGAGATGCTCTTGTTCTGGGCGAGGCTCTGTTCTCCCACTTGTCCACCAGGTTTCTGTCCATTGGTTGGAGCATGAGGTGGACATTTCATGATGGCTGCAGCCTCCACCCCAGGGGGACTCAGAGAAGCCATTCTACCCTGTTGCCAGAGGACCTCTGAGGAGGGAAAGCAGAGTCCTGATTCGAGAGACACGTGTTCTACACAAGTTCTGATTGTCAGCCAGTGCTGACCCATGGCTGCCATCAGGGAAGCAATGAAGTTAAATGAAATGAGCCAGACAGAGAAAGGCTTAACATCGTACCATCAAGGTCCATCCATGTTGTTGCCAAGGGACAATTTTGTCTTTTTTATAGCTGAATAGTATTCCCTCATATACATATATCTATACCACATTTTCTTTATCCATTCGTCAATTGATGGTCACTTGGGCTGCTTGCATGTCTCGGCTATTGTGAATGATGCTGCAGTGAACATAGGGGTGCATAAGTCTCTTTGGATTGTTGATTTCAAGTTCTTTGGGTAAATACCCAGTAGTGGGATGGCTGGGTCATATGGTATTCCTATTTTTAATTTTTTGAGAAATCTCCATACTGTTTTCCATAGTGGCTGCACCAGTTTTCTCTCCCCCCAGCAACGTAAGAGGGTTCCCTTTACTCCACACCCTCGCCAACATTTCTTAGTTTTTGTCTTGGTAATTATAGCCATTCTAACAGGTTTAAGGTGATATCTCGTTATATTTTGATTTGCATTTCCCTAATGATTAGTGATGAATATATTTTCATATGCCTCTTGGCCATCTGTATATCTTCTTTGGAAAAATGTCTGTTCATACCCTCTTCCCATTTTGTGATTGGGTTGTTTGGTTTTTTGTTGTTGAGTTCTATGAGTTCTTTTGGAAATTAACTCCTTGTCGGATATATGATTTGCAAATATTTTCTCCTGGTCGGTGGGTTGTCTTTTCATTTTCTTTCTAGTTTGCTTTGCCTTTAGAAGCTCTTTAGTCTGATGTAGTCCCATTTGTTTATTTTTTCTTTTGTTTCCCATGCCTGAGTAGACATACTATTCAAAAAGATGCTGCTAAGACCAATGTCAAAGAGTGTACTGCCTATATTTTCTTCTACGAGTTCTACAGTTTCAGGTCTTACCTTCAAGTCTTTGGTCCATTTTGAGTTAGGTGTAAGGTCCATTTTTGTGTATGGTGTAAGATAATGACTGACTTGCCTTCTTTTGAGGCTGTCCAGTTTTCCCAGCATCATTTATTGAAGAGACTTTCCTTTCTCCATTGTATGTTCTTGGCTGATTTGTCTAAGATTAGCTGTCCACAGATGGGTGGCTTTCTGTCTGGTCTTCAATTCTGTTCCATTATCCTGTGTGTCTGTTTTTGTGCCAGAACCATGCTGTTTTGATTACTATAGCTTTGTAGTATATTTTGAAGTCAGGGGTTGTGATGCATCTAGCTTTGTTCATTTCCTCAGGATTCCTTTGGCTTTTCCATGTCCTTAGTTGTTCCATATAAATTTTAGGATCCTTTGTTCTATTTCCATGAAGAATGTCATTGGGATTCTGATTGGAATTGCATTGAATCTGTAGATTTCTTTAGGTAATATAGATGTTTTAAGTATATTTATTCTTCCAATTTATTTGCATAGATATCTTTCTATTTCTTTATGTCATCATCCATTTCTTTCAATAACATTTTATAGTTTTCAGCATATAGGTCTTTCACCTACTTGGTTAAATTCATTCCCTGTATGTTATTCTTTTTATTATGATTATAAAAGGGATTGTATTCTTGAGTTCTCTTTCCTCTAGTTCATTATTAGATTATAGAAATCCAACTGATTTTTGTAAGTTAATTTTTTACCCAGCAAGTTTGCTGTACTTGTTGATTATTTCTTATAGTTTTCTGATGGATTCTTTAGGGTTTTGTATAAATAGAATCATGTCATCTGCAAACAGTCAGAGTTTCACTTCTTCCGTTCTGATTTGGAGATTGTTTATTTCTTTTTCTTGCCTAATTGCTCTAGCCAATACCTCCAGTAGTATGTTGAATAGGAGGGGCAAGAGTGGGCAAACTTGTCTTGTTCCTGTCCTCAGAGGGATGGCTTTCAGTATTTTACCATTGAGTATGATGTTGGCTGTGGGTTTTTCATATATGGCCCTTATTATATTGAGGCACTTTCCTCGTGTACTCATTTTATTGAGAGGTTTTTTCAAAAATAGATTATTGGATCTTGTCAAATGCTTTCTCTGCATCTATTGAGATGTTCATGTGATTTCTATTTTTCATTTTGTTATTTTGGTGTGTCACACTGATTGATTTGAGAGTGTTGAAGTGTCCCTGTGTCCCTGGTATAAATATCACTTGATCATGGTGTATGATCCTCTTAAAGTACTGCTGTATTCATATTGCCAATATGCTATGGATGATTTTTGCATCATGTTCATCAGTGATATTGGCCTGTAATTTTTCTTCTTTTTATTGTCCTTGTCTGGTTTTGGGATCAGGGTGATGTTGGTCTCATAGAATGAGTTAGGAAGCATTCCATCTTCCTCAATGTTTTGGAATAGTTTGAGAAGGATGGGTATTAGATCTTCTTTGAATGTTTGGTAGATTTCTCCAGAGAAGCCATCTGGTCCTGGACTTTTGTTTTCTGGGAGTTTCCTGAATCCAGCTTCAATCACTTTACTTGCAGTTGGTCTCTGTAGATTCTCTATTTCTTCTTGATTCAGTTTTGGGAGGTTGTATGAGGCTGAGAATTTATCGACATCTTCTAGGTTATCCAACTTGTTCGCATATAGTTTTTCATAGTATTCTCTTATAATCCTTCGTATTTCTGTGATATCTTTCTAATTTCTCCTAATTCATTTCTAATTTTATTTCTTTGAGCCTTCTCTCTTTTTTTCTTAGTGAGTCTGGCAAGGTGTTTTTTCAATTTTGTTTATCTTCTCAAAGAACCAGCTCTTAGTTTCATTGATCCTTTCACTGGTTTTTTGGTTTCTATTTCATTTTTGTCTCCTATGATTTTTATTATTTCCTTTCTTCTGCTTACTTTGGGCTTTGTTTATTCTTCCTTTTCTAGTTCTGTTATGTCTAGTTTAAGATTACTTATTTGAGATTGTTCTTGTTTGTTGAGGTGGGCCTGTATTGCTATGAATTTCCTTCTTAGGACCAATTTCCTGCAACCCATATGAGTTGATGTGATGATTTTAATTTTCCTTTGTCTCCAGATTCTTTTTCGTTTGTCCTTTGATTTCTTCATTGGTCCAGTGGTTGTTCAGGATCATGTTGTTTAATCTCCATATACTTGTGGTTTTTCCAGGTTTTTTCTTGTTGTTGTTTCTAGTTTCATAACATTATGGTCAGAAAAGAAGGTTGATATGATTTCTATCTTCTTAAATTTATTGAGGCTTTGCTTGTTTCCCAACATATGGTCTGTCTTTGAGAATGTTCCATGTTCACTTGAGAAGAATGTGTATTCTGCTGATTTTAGATGGAGGATTCTATTCATATCTATTAAGTCCATCTGACCTAGTTTTTTGTTTAGCTCCACTATTTTCTTGTTGACTTTCTTCTGGTTGATCTATCCACTAATGAAAGAGGGGTGTTAAGGTCCTCTACTGTTACTATGTTGCTGTTTCATCTCCTTTTATGTCAATAGTTGCTTTATGTGCTTTGTGCTCCTGTGTTAGATGCATATGTATTTACATGTGTTATGTCCCCTTGGTTGAGTGTCCCTTTTATCATTATATCCTGCCCCTCTTTAACTCTCATTGCCTTTTTTATCTTGAAGCCCACTTTGATAGAAGTATGGTGACACATGCTTTCTTTTGTTTACCGCTAGCTTGGAGTATCATCTTCCATTCCTTCACTTTAAGTCTGTGTTTGTCTTTAGTGCTGAGATGTGTTTTCTGGAGGCAGCATATTGTTGGGTCTTGTTTTTTGATCCATCCAGCCAATTTGTGTCTTTGGATCGGGGAATTCAATCCATTTGCATTTAGAGTGATTATTGACATATGAGGGCTTAATGCTGCCATTTTATCACTTGTTTTCCAGTTGTTCTGTATTTCCTTTGTTTCTCATCCCATATATTTCAGACTACCTCCTCAGTTTGGTGGCTCTCTATGATGGTTTTCTCAGTTTTCTCTTTATTTGTCATTTGTGCCTCTGTTCTGATTTTTTGTTTATTGGTTACTGTGAGGTTTGTATAAAAGATCTCAAAGATGAGGTAATCCATTTTCTGATAGATTCTTATTTGCTTAGTCTAAGCAGATTTCATCCCTTTCCTCTTCCCTGTCTAAGTTATTTTTATCACAACTTATCCCATTTTTTTGGTGTGAGTTTGTGGTTAAAATGAAGTGATTATATTTATTCTTGATGTTTTCCTTCCCTTATCTTTAATCTTATAATTAAGTGATTGCTAATCTGTTTTGATAGAGTTGGTATTTTCTGATTTTGTCCACCAATTTATCTCCTTGCTCTAGGCTTTGCAAACACTTTCTTTTTTTTTCAGGTATGAAAGCCTTCTTGATCACATTTGGTAGGGTGGGTCTTGTTACAATGAATTCTCTCAGCTTTTGTTTATCAGGGAAAATTTTTATTTCTTCTTCATATCTGAGGGATATTTTTGTTGGATAGAGTATTTCTGGCTGAAAATTTTGTTTTTCAGAATTTTGAATATTTCATTCAAAAAGATCTCTCCTAGCCTTGAAAGTTTCTGCTGAGAAATCTGCTGAAAGCCTGATAAGAGTTCCTTTGAAGATTATTTTCTTCTGCCTTGCTTCTCTTAATGTTTTTTCTTTGCCATTTACTTTTGCAATTTTTACTAAAATATGCCTTGGAGAAGGTCTTTTTACAATGACATAATTAGGAGTTCTATTAGCTTCTTTGACTTGTAACTCCAACTCCCTCCCCAAGTTTGGGAAGTTCTCAGCCATTATTTTGTTGAACAAGCTCTCTGCTTCTTTCTCCCCAGTTTTCCCTCATGAATACCTATAATTATTATGCTGCATTTCCTAATTGAGTGGGATAGTTCTTGAAGAATTTCTTCATTTCTTTTTAGTCTTAGTTTTCTCTCCTCCTCCATCTGAAGCATTTCTATATTCCTGTCCTCTAAATTGCTATTCTTTCCTCCATTATATCAGCTTTATTATTGAAAGACTTCAGATTTTTCTTTATTTCA
Source organism: Equus quagga (assembly GCF_021613505.1). Classification (NCBI taxonomy): domain Eukaryota; kingdom Metazoa; phylum Chordata; class Mammalia; order Perissodactyla; family Equidae; genus Equus; species Equus quagga. Next base: position 4,477 of record NW_025797077.1, on the reverse strand, counting down.
ATCATTGTGTTTTTCATCTCCAACATTTCTGATTGGGTTCTCTTTATAGTTTCAATCTCTTTTGTTAAGATTTCCCTCTGTTCATTAATTTTGTTCCTGATTTCATTGAACTGTCTTTTTGATTTCCCTCATAACTTGCTGCGTTTTTTTCTGATAGTTATTTTGAATTCTGTCATTTAGTTTGCAAATTTCTGCACCTTCTGGATTGATTTCTGGTTGTTTGTCTTTTTCATTCTGGTCTGGAGCATTAATATACTTCATACTATTTGATGGGATGGATTTGTGCTTTTGCATGGTGATAGCAGATTCCGCCTGCAGCAACTGGGGACGCAGGGACAGGAGCTACATATTTTGAGCCCACCATGATTCCTATCAGCTGTGCCTGTCTGAGCCTGAAACCCTCCCTGTGGGCTCTCCCACTGAATGGGAAGGCAATCACACAGGGAGTTCAGGCCTGATGCTGCCTGATCCCACATTCCCGCCAACATGTACTATCCCCTTTGGGGCTGCAGAAGTACAATGGGCACTGGCGGAAGCCAGGAACTTGTTTGCCTGGTTATGCTGATTTGCTGCTGTCCACTCCTAGGTCACACCAGCCATTGTGTTTGGTGGGTGGGGCCTCCCCATTGGGTCAGAGCATGGGCCACTCCTCAGGGACCATGACGGTACTGTGGACTCTCCCGCTGGATAAGAAGGTGATGACATGGGGACTCAGGGCTGCCACCACCTGTACCCACAGTTACACCTAGAAGCACTCCCACCATCAGGGCCAAAACAGTGCTGGGGGCCTTCAGGCAGGAGAGCAGTCACAGAAGTGCACAAGGCTGCCAGTGGGCTGAAGAGTGCTCACCTATCTCTATCACCTTTCCGGGGGGGGGGGGGGGTATTCCACTCACCTTCAGATGTAAAGCTGCAAGGGTCTCAGGCATCCTGATGTGCTGTGTGGGTATCTTCCACTGTCCAATTAGTTGGAGTTCGAAGGGGGAGAGACAAAGGGAACAGCTCACTCTATCTTGTTGCTGATGTCACTCTTGTTTTGTGTTTTTTCACCTAATGAACTCTTCTCAAGATCTTTCCCTCCCAAGCACCTGGTGAGCATAATCAGTTTTTCCCTTTTACAGCTCATAGCATGTCCTTGCATGCATGCACCATAAGCTGTTTGACCATTCCCTGTGAATGGACATTTGGATCATTTCAAATCTTGCTCTTATAAAAGATACTACAAAGAATAACCTCGAACTTACATCATTTTGCATGTATGCAGGTGTATCTTTAAGATAAATTCCCAGACGTAAAGTTATCAGGCCAAAACGACATGCATTTGTAATTTTGATACATATTGCCAAATGGAGCTCCTTAGGGGTTGTGCCAGTTTACAGTCTCACCAGCAATGTAGGACAATCTGCACTAGGGGACAGTCTGGGTTCCACAGATGAATGGAGCAGAGAACTGTGAGATGAAAATAACACTCCTGGACAAGTGTGAATGGAAAGGACGGAGGAGCTGAGCTTAGACCTAGAGGCCTGGAGGAAATGGAGAAAGATGGATGGAGAGGAGGCCTGAGACTGTAGAGGAGGATTGTGAATCCATCTTACCTTGTGGAGCAAAGCATGAAGTATAAGAGTAGATATGTTAGCACAGAGTTTTCCAGTCAAAATAACCTGTTGATTGGGGAGCCTTTTTAGGTTCTGTCTGGATCCAGGAATCCCAGGGTGTGAGGTAGCAGGAGAGGGGCTGGGAGGGAGAGTATGAGCTGCAGCTGTAGGGGGAGAAGAGGGAAGAAGGAAGAGTGTGGCCGGGACCAGGTGCACAGGAAGGGTCCAGGAAGATCTGTCTGCATCCCCAGGGCCTCACACACTGCCTGAGGCATGGGAGGTGCTCAGGAAATGTCAGAAACACCAACCAAGCAAAGGAGCCAGGACACCATGAAATTCCTCTCCAGAAAACTGAGGCGTGCACCTGTTTGTCCCAGGGCCAAAAATGACTGGGCAGAACATCAGTGTGGGTGGGAGTGGACCCAACTATTGTCTAAAGCATGGTCTGAGTCAAATCAGATCCACTCTCTTGTCTTATCCTAGCTCTTTCCTTTTAAAAAGTCATCTCCAATCCATCACTCAGCCAACAAATATTTATTGTGCATCTGCTATGTGACAGGCCCTGGTCTGTTGCAGGGGCTCCAAGAGCTAAATGATCACAGTCGCTGCCCTAGAGGATCTGAAACAAGTGCTCCTATGAATACATGAATACCAGTGTACCAAGTGCCATGAAAGAAAGGAGGGCTGGGCTCTGTGAGAGAGTGGACAGGGAGGCCTCACAGGGAGGTGACATTTAAGCTGAGATCTTCAGGATGGTAGAAAAAGGGAACAGCAACCCAAAGGGAACAGTGTGTGCAAAGATCTTGAGGAGGAAAGGTAGTTTAGGTATTTGAGGTAGAAGAAGACCAGTGTGGTGGGAGCTCAGGGTGAGAGGGATCAAGATGAGGCAGGGAAGGTAAGTAGGGACCAGAGGATGCAGTGCTGGGAAGCCACACCAAAGATTGATTGTTTTATTCCAAGCACCATTGGAAGGCATTAATTAAAGGTTTTAAGCAAGGGAGGGATGTGATCAAATTTATGTTTCAAAAAGATCGTACAACTGGGGAAAATGGGCCAGAGAGGTCATGAGTGACATTGGGAGACCTGGGGCACGGGGTGCTGGAGCTCACCCCACCCCTTCTCGACCCCAACATCTCATATTTGTATGAGTGATACATGACAACTTGGGAGATGATGTCACAGGATTTCCAAAGCCATCTTGTTCTGAGTGCCCCAAAGTGACTCCCTCTCAGCGTGGGGGCCCAGCTGCAGCCCTCAGGCCTGTGTCTCCAGAGGGCAGCCTGGGATCCAGCTGTCGGCAGAGGCAGGAGCTATGGGAAGTTTCCCACTGTGGCCACTGAGGAGCTCAGGACTGTAATAGATTTAGTAGCACATGAGGAACTGGGATCCACCTGGGCTGAGTTACAGTGAACCAGATCACTTTGCAGCAGGACTTCTCAGAGCCTTTGGTTGGAAAGGTGCCTTGTGAGCCTTGAGGAAGGGCCTAGAATGCAGCGTGCTCCATGCTTATTTTGAAACTCTATTTTCCATTGAACATTTTGTTACCAAACTCACTCTGAGAAACTCTGCTCTAAATCGTTCCTGTTTGCTAATGGACACACTCAGTTCCTTCCTCACATCTCACAACCCTCAGGGACTGGAAAACCATCCTCTTTAATTACCAACAGGGAAATAGATCAGCTCAGTGTCTTGCACCCAGAGTGTTGACAGGGTCTCAGGTGTTAGTCTGGATCAACCAGGTAACCACAGAGGGCAGCCCAGCAACTGTAGGGCATCAGCTTCTGTCACCTCTGTTGCCCATGTTTTACAGACAGCAGCACCTGCATAGCCTACTCTGGATGTCACCGTCAATGGCCATGTCAGTTGATCTCTTTCCTTTTCTCATTATCTCTTATTGGCTTTGGAAGAAATGAGAAGTTGACTTCTTCAACCAAGAGCTTAGGGGCCCTATTCTATGAGGAGGCAACGGGCCTGGCATTTCTGGTCCCCAAGTCTTTATACGATGCTCACAGCCAGACCTGCTGAGGCCCATTTGTCTTCCTGGCTCTACTCTGAAGTGTGTGCTGCCACTGTCAGTGTTTTGTGCTGTCCAAGTGGTCATTTCTGCCCCCACAAAGTGGTGTTCTGACCCTGATGATGTGAAGGAGAAATACAGACAAAGAGAAGTAACCCTACAAACATGCTTCAGAAGATTGTGCTTTTATTCTATGTTATTGGTATGAGAGGGAACAGAGCCAAAATTCCACCTCCATGATCCCACAGGAAGAACAATCAGGAGAGTTATGCACATTTGAAGGGGGAAACTGAGGACAGATCTTCCTTTGAAGTGGCCAGAAAGACTCAGGCTTAGGCCACAGAAGCCAGGCCGATCTGGTTGTTGGCTCTGTCGAAGACGGTAAAGTACTGGCGGATGAAGACGTCACCCAGGATCCAGAGCTCTCCGCTGCTGGTGTCGAGGTCCATGCCCTCGAAGCCGCTGATGCAGCTGTCATCCTCCTGGAGAAAAGGAGGATAAAAACAGAGATGGGAAACAGACTCAGCGGTAACAGGAGCTGAGGTATCCGCATCAAGGACCATCGTCGACTTCATGGCACACAAGCAAGGAGGAGCTTCCTGGCTTGTGTGTGAGGACTCAGCTCTTCTTTGCCTGGGGTCTGCCTGTATGAGTTGTTCACTGCGCTTGGTTCCAGGGACCACTAGACATTGTCCAGTGTTTCTGACAGATGCACAAACCCTGACGTCAGCATGAGCTAAGGGGTTTAGGGGAACTCGCTGCTGGGAGGATTTTGGAAGCCCTGGTGACACAGCCTTTTCTGATTATTCTGATCCCTTCCAGTGGCGAGCTGTCAGTTCTTTTCATTCACTAGGTCACTGGCCCACAA
>NW_025797076.1:0-25110 GCF_021613505.1 Equus quagga | reverse complement strand
TGGGGTGAGCAGCAGGTCAGAGAAGAGCCAAGAGGAGCATGGTCTGGGAGAATGTGGGTGGGTCTGTGCAGTGGGGACTGCAGAATGAACTGGGTTTCAGTGGTAGCAAGTTGGTGACCTGCTGACAGCATTGCTCTGTCTCCCATCCCCATCTCACTTCCCCCCATTAATGACAGCACTGTCCTCTTTCCATCTGTCATGTAAACTGGGCTCCCCCATCCAGATCCTCCTTCAGGACTGATGAGTTTATTCCCCAGCTGCTAGGAAAGCTGTTGGCTGACAGCTCTTGGCCATCAGCCCTCACAAGGAAATTTCCTTGGCGGAAGGGAGCTCCTTTCCCAAGATCACGCCCCTTTTCCTGGTGCAGCCCTGGCAGAATGACTAGTCAACGTGGGGGCACAAAGCCCCATCCCCTTGGCCAACTCAGGACCACTCTGAAGGGCCATCCCAGCCTCAGAGCTCCTGCAGGGGGTTGTCTGAGGCCTTGGGACCACAGGGCAGCCCGACTTCTCCTTCTGCTTCCCTCCCACCAGCCCTCAGGTGCTAATGCTGAGTGCATCCGTAGGCGCTGCCTGCCTGCTATTCCAGCTCAGAGGTTCCCTTCCCGGAACCCAACCTGCAGAGCCCTTTCCATTGGTCTTTTCCTTTCTCACTGGGAAATTGCCCAGCATCAAAGGCCACCAGGTGCTTCCACAAGACCCCTCCCAACCCAGCCTGTTGGTCCAGGCTTTGCTCCCAAGCTGGGCAATGGATGTGGGGAACCAGTTTTCCCCTGTGGACTCAGAGTGAAATTCTCCCACCTTTCCAAAGGCTAGAAGCGAATGAGCAGGCAGCTTGGGGGACTGAGACAGCCTTTAATCAGGAAACCTCAGGGAAGGATGCAGGACACCTGGTGTCACAATCCCAGAGGAATCCCAGGGCCACCCCTCCTCTCCTCCTCCAGAGCAGGAGCCCAGCAGCCCCACGTTTCTCCACAGACAAGTGGGCCAGGCCATCCAGAGATGATACTGCCTGTGGAGAACGCATTTGCTCCATTCTCACAGAACATTCCAAATGTTCTTTGAGAACAAGGCAACATCTGACCCTGGGGGTTTTCCGTCCCCTCCAGGAGCCCTGCAGGAGTCAGCCTCCAGCATCAACAGCCTCACTGGCCCTCAGAGCCTCCCAGAAGCTCCCAGGGCCACTGGTAGAGGGTCCTCTGTCTGCCATCTCTCAGATACGGCCCTGAATGGAGGCCTGCTCACCCAGTGGACTCCTCCTCCCTAGAAGTCCCCATTGGGGCTGCTGGAAGTTGGTGCCGGAGGTGTCAGCCAGGCCTGCAGAGAGTCTTGAGGTGGTAGGAGAGTCTACGAGGCCTGAGGAGGGTGACAGGGGTCTCTGAGGGGCTGGGGCCCATCATGGACAGGGCTGAAGCTCCAGTCAGAATGGCAACCAGCAGAGAAGACTGTCTGGATGTGGTCTGGGCCCCAGAGGATGATGACGAGGGCTCTGGAGTAACAGGTGGCCCAGGAGCCCAGAGATACGCTGGAGGTAGAGTAGAGGCTCCTGAAAGGGTTGAAGGCTCTGGAAAGGGCCGAGGGGCTGGGGGGTCCCAGCCTCCCCCGGCCCCAAAGGGAGTGAGGGTGCAGCTTGAGCTCCTGAGGGGCTCATGGGTAAAGTTAGACATGTTCATTCTTTTATTTGTTTTTTGGAGGAGGATAGCCCTGAGCTAACATCTGCCATGAATCCTCCTCTTCTGCTGAGGAAGATTGGCCATGAGCTAACATCCATGCCCATCTTCCTCTATTTTCTATGTGGGATGCCTGCCACAGCATGGCTTGATGAGCAGTGCCTAAGTCGATGCCTGGAATCCAAACCCGTGAACCCTGGGCCAGTGAAGCAGAACTCACGAACCCAACCACTACACTACCTGGCTGGCCCATAGACTCGTTCCTTCTGAAGAGGACCTGGAGGAGACGGAGCACTGGCGTCTGAACCAATGCTGCTGGGGGCCCCAGGCAGGAACGACAGTTGATGGGGGATTCAGTGTCTCCAAGGGGGCTGCGAGCCACTTTGCTGAACTCCACGTCTCCATGAGGGGAGAGCCCCCACCTTTTTCTCAGGGAATCTAGAGAGAGGAGGGGAAACAAGATGCACAGCAGTTCTCCCCAGTGGCTCAGCAGCTCTGGGACGAGTTGCACTGGGGACACCTGCCCAAGCTCATCCTCTGAGGGGCCTCCCTCACCTGGTGAGGACGGACCAGCCGGCTCCTGCCTCCAGGGAGAGAAGACCAAAAGGAACCATGAGCAGAGGGTGATAGTCACCAAAGTGGCTCTGCTGGGCATTGGCTGTGTGACCTTGTGTGAGGCACATAACTCCTCCTGGGCCTCCATTTCCTCAATTATAAAAAGGGCCTATTAGTAATGACCACCCTGGGCCACTCTGAGGACTGAAGGAAATGATGCATTGGGAAGCCTCAGCCTAAACCCGAATGTCAACTGTGGACTCTGGGTGATAGTCGTGTGTCAGTGTAGGTTCCTCGGTTTTAACAAATGCACCCTCTCTGTACATTCTGCTGAATTTTGCTGCAAACCCCAAACTACTATAAGGAAATAAAGTCTACTGAAAAAAGATTTTTAAAAAAATGTGCCAGCCTGGGGGCCAGGCCTGTGACATAATGGTTGGGTTTGGTGTGCACGGCTTCAGTGGCCTGGGTGCGCTGGTTCAGATCTGGAGCAGTGACCTACACCACTCACCAGCCACGCTGTGGCAGTGACCCACATATAAAGTGGAGGAAGATCAGCACAGATGTTAGTGCTGGGCTAATCTCCACTGCAAAACAAAACAAAACAAAGTGTCAGCATGGAGCCCAACAGGTCCTAAGTCCTTAATATGTGGAGGAAAACATGGAGAGTCAGGAAGAAGGCAGCAAAGAGAACAGGTGTGACCAGGGGGAGATGGATGTCGTCATCACATAGAGATTAGAATGATTACATTTTAAAAATAAGCAAAGGACAGTCACACAACTCTGTGAATATACCTAAAACTGCTGAATTGTATACTTGGAGTGTGTGAATCATATGGTATGTGAATTATATCTCAAGAAAGCTGTTATTTTGTCTTTAATTATCCAAAGGAAATAATTCATATTCTATTTCAATTAAACGTGATTTCTCCTTAAAAGGAGCTCTCGTTAGAAAGAGGACTATGGTGAACACAGCTGAGGCAGTGTGTTCCAGTAGGAGCCAGGCTCTGTACTTCAGCTCTTTGGGCCTCAGTTTCCCCATCTGGAGGCAGGACAGCAGAGTGGGAAGGAGCATGAGGTAAGGAACCAGAGAAACCTGGGCTTCAGTCCACCACCACCAATTAGAGCACAGACTCAAGACAGAGACTTAACTTCTCTAAGCTTCCATTTCCCCATCTGCAAAATGGAGGTCATAATGGCAGCCATGGTCCAACATTCTGGAGAGCATTTGAATGCGGTAATACAGGTAAAATGCTCTGGACACTGCCTGGCACCTTAGCTGATGACGAGTCTCTAGAGAGCAAGGGGAATAATGTCTCTCAGCTTGCATATGAGTTTATGGTGGTTAAAGTGGAGTAGAATCTGTAAAGCTCTCAGCAGTTCCCAACACAGTAGCCACACAGGCTCAGCATGCTTCCAGCCCCACTAGTCCTGACAGCAGCAATTCATCCACAGATCTGAGGAGCTGCCCTCAATAGACAACATCCTCTTCAAAAGGTCAAAGGAGTGAAACAGATATTTGACACAAGAGGAAATCCAGGTCAGAAGTTAGTGGAAAAATTCACTGCCTCAGTGGAAGTTTTAAAAATCTTAAATAGCCCAATTTAAGGTACTTTATGAAAGTGTTAAATTGGAGAAATTTAATTTAAAATGTATAGTGTAGAGTTTGCGGGAGTATGATGAACCAGATGCATCACTGTAGTTTCCTCTTTCTCCAGGACCCCCGTCTGGTAATGTGCTGTCACATTGTAGGAGGTACCAAGCCACTCACTTACTCCACCCATTGACCACAGGGTCTGGACACAAGTCATAAAAGTTGAAAAAAAGTTGTCTGACCAAAGATTTTCACAGTAGGTCCATTATTGACAGAAAAAAAGAGAAATCAACCAGTTAAATATCACCCAAAGTGCAGGGGGAAGGAAACCAGAATATTTGGGAGCTCTTTAAAATGGCCAGTGTTGGACCACTTCAATACTTCAAAACCATGTGTTATAGCAGGTGGTCCATGTCCTCTTTTTACCTCTTCCAAAAGCTCATATGGACAAACACAATGGAGAAAGACCAACACATGAGAATAATTTTCAGGAGTAAATGCAACATAACAGGTAAAAGCATGGACTCTGGGCTCAAATCTTGGATCTACTGCCAATCAGCTGTGTGACCTTGAGCACCTTACTTTGTCTCTCTGTTCCTCAGTTTCCTCCCCTGGAAAACGGGGGTGATAACAGTACCTATCTCAAATAATTCCTGTGAGAAGTGTTTGAAATGAGATGTATAAAGACATACAGATGCCCGATAGGTACATGGAAAGCTGTTCAACATCACTAATGATCAGGAAAATGCAAATCAAAAGCACAAGATATCACCTCACACATGTCAGGATAACTATTTTCAAAAAGACAAGAAATAACAAATGTCGGTGAGGAGGTGGAGAAAAGGGAACCCTTATGCACTGTTGGTGGGGTTGTAAATTGGTGCAGTCATATGGCAAACACTATAAAGGTTACTCAAAAAATTAAAAATTTTTTGTAACTACCATATGATCCAGCAATCCCATTCCTGGGTGTTTATCTGAGGAAAATGAAAACTAACTCAAAAGGCATCTGCACTCCCATGTTCATTGGAGCATTATTTACAGTAGCCAAGATATGGAAACAACCTGAGTGTCCATTGAAGGATGAGTGGATAAAGACAACGTGAGATATATATATATATATATATATATATATATATACACACCAACTTACACACACACATGCACAAACGTACACAATGGAATATTACTCAGCCATGTAAAAGAATGAAATCTTGCCATTTTCACTAACATAGTTGGACCTCGAGGGCCTTATGGTCACTGAAATAAGCCAAAGAGAGAAAGATAAATACAGTGTTTTCATTATATGTGGAATTAAAAAACCAAAACACTGAACTCATAGATACAGACTGCAGATTGGATGTAGCCAGAGGCAGTAGGGGTGGGGGTGGGTGAAATGAGTGAAGAGAGTCAAAAGGTACAAACATCCAACCGTATAATAAAGAAGTCTTGGGGATATGAGGATGTACTGTACAGCTTGGTGAGTGTAGTTAGTAGTACTGTATTGTATATTTGTAAGTTGCTAAGAGAGTAAATGTTAAAAGTTCTCCTCACAAGAAAAATAGATTTTGGAGTGACATCAGCATCGTGGTTCAGTGAGCTGTGCCCTTAGTCTCTCCCCTCTAAGATAGAACCAAAAACATATTCATTAACCAACAGTGGACACCCACACAGCACAAGAGGACGTCTGAGAGATCCATGCAGCCATATGTCTGAAGGTGGGGGTACTGGATCCCCAGGGAGCAGCAGAAGGTTGTGAGCAGATCTCCTCCTCCACACCAGCAGCAGTGATCTAGGTCATGGGTCCACATACAGCAGCCAGCACACGACTCTGGGAGCAGGCAGGAGAGTGGGCAGGGATCCACACAAATGCTTTCACTTTTGGGTTTGCATCATGGCTGGTGGGGTCATGCCATAGTGAGGTGGCTCAGCCATGAACTGAGTGCCCCTAACAAGCCCAGCAGCCCAAGTGGGCTACCAGAGTTCAGAGCAAGCTAATGTGTGTGAATGCGTGTGCACCTCCCCTCTCCTCCTACCTGATTACCAGCTTGGCTGGTTGGCCAGGGTAGCTGATCTGCACCAGAGTGCCTGTGCCGGTAGTGGCAGGTGGGATCTGTAACCAGATACTACCACTATGAGCCGGCAAAGGTCGACCTAATCAAACACCATGAAGAAATACATTAACACTGGAGATCAGATGGAAAATTGGTCTCCAGCACCAATCATGAACTCACAGAAATTTAGAATCTAAATGATGGAGAATTCAAATAGTTGTCATAAAGAAACTCAATGAGTTACAAGACTACTCAGAAAGACAGTCCAATGAATTCAGAAATAAAATTAACGAGCAGAAGGAATTCTTCACAAAAGAGATTGAAAGTCTAAAAAAAAAAAAACAAATGGAAATCCTGGAGATGAAGAACACAGTAAATTAGATTAAAAAAATCTAGAAGTCTTAAAAAAACAGAGCTGAAATTACAGAGGACAGAATTAGTAATTTAGAGGACAGAAATAAAGAAATGCATCAGGTGGAGGAAAGAAAAACACTAAGACTTAAAAAAATGAAGAAATTCTTCAAGAAATATCTGACTCAATTAGGAAGTGCAACATAATGATGATAGGTATTCCAGAGGGAGAAACGAGCAGAGAGCTTGTTCAAAGAAGTGATAGCTGAGAATTTCCTAAACCTGGGGAAAAAAATGGAATTACAAGTACATGAAGTCAATAGAACTCCTAATTACATCAATGCAAAGAGACCTTCTCCAAGGCATATATTAGTAAAATTGGCAAAAATCAATGACAAAGAAAAACTATTCAGGGCACCAAAGCAGAAGAAAATAGTCTACAAACCAACCCTATTAGGCTTTCAGTGCATTTCTCAGCAGAAACTTTATAGATGAGGAGAGAGTAGAATGATATTTTTTTTAAAAAAGTCAAAGTCAAAAACCTTCAGCCAAAAATACTCTATCCAGTGGAACTATCCTTCTGACATGATGGAGAAATAAAAACTTTCACAGATAAACAAAACCTGGGGGAGCTCATCACCACAAGATATCCCCTACAAGGAATGATCAAGAATGACCTCACACCTGGAACAAAAGGGAAAAGGTTTACAAATCCTTGAGCAAGGAGATAAATAGATAGACAAAAATAAGAAAATTGTAGCTCTCTATCAGAATAGGTTAGCAAACACTTAATTATAACAATAAAGATAAAAGAAAGGAAAGCTTCAATAATAATTATAAACACTTCATATTAATCACAAACTTACAACACAAAACAGAATAATTTGTGACAACAATAACTTAGATGGGCAGAGAAAAGGGCTGGAATCTGCTTAGGATAATGGAGACAAGAGGCTATCAGAAAATAGACTTTTTCATCTCTCTCTCTGTCATCTATATCTATCATAAAATGGACTATCTCATGAGATCTTTTATACAAACTTCATGGTATCCACTAAACAAAAATCAGAAAAGACACACAAATGATAAATAAAGAGAAAACTGAGAAAACTGTCACAGAAAACCTGAAACTGAAATGGCAGTCAGAAATATACAGGAAGAGAAACAAGGAAAATAGAGAATAACAGTAAAACAAGGGATAAAATGGCAGTATTAAGTCCTCATATATCAATAATCACTCTAAATGTAAATGGATAAATTCTCCAATCAAAAGACACAGAATGGCTGGATGGATTAAAAGACAAGATGTAATGATACACTGCCTCCAAGAAACATATCTCAGTTCGAAAAACAAACACAGGCTCAGAGTGAAGGGATGGAAGATGATACTCCAGGGAAATGGCAAAGAAAAGAAAGCAGGTATTGCCATGTTTATATCAGACTAAGCAGACTTCAAAATAAAAAAAGCCAATGAGAGACAAAAGGGGACGTGTGTAATGATTAAAGCGATATTCAACCAAGAAGACATAACATTTATGAATATATATGCACCTAACACAGGAGCACCAAAGTACATAAAGCAACTATTAACAGACCAAATGGGAGAAATTAACAGCAACACAATAATAATAGGGGACCTCAACACCCCACTTACATCAATGGATATACCATCCAGACAGAAAGTCAACAAGGAAATAGTTGAATTAAATGAAAAACTAGATCAGATGGACTTAATAGACACACCAAGAACATTCCGTCCAAAAACAGCAGAATACACATTCTTCTCAAGTGCACACGGAACATTCTCAAAGATAGACCAAATGTTGGGAAACAAGGCAAACCTCAATAAATTAAAGAAGATTGAAACCATATCAAGCATCTTTTCTGACCATAATGCTATGAAACTGGAAATCAACTATGAGGAAAAAGCTTGGAAAGTGACAAACATGTGAAGCCTCAACAGCACACTACTAAACAACCATTGGATCAACGAAGAAATCAAAAATATCTGGAGAAAATTGAAAATGAAATTACATCATACTGACTCTTATGGGAAGCCAGAAAAGAGGTTCTAAGAGGGACATTCACAGCCATACAGGCCTACCTCAACAAACAAGAAAAATCTCTAATAAGCAATCTTAAACTACACCTAACAGAAATAAAAAAGAAAGACAAACAAGCCCCAAAGTCAACAGAAAGAGGGAAGTAATAAAAATTACAGCAGAAATAAATGAAATAGAAATTTTAAAAAACAGTACAAGGATCAATGAGACTAAGAGCTGGTTCTTTGAGAAGATACAGAATTGACATATCCTTAGTAAGACTCACTAAGAAAAAAAGAGAGAAGGCACAGATAAGTAAAATTGGAAATGAAAGGAGAAATTACCATGAATACTACAGAATTACAAAGGATTACAAGAGAATACTATGAAACACTACATGCCAACACATTGGAACACCTAGAAGGAATGGATAGTTAGACTCATAGAACCTCCCAAAACTGAATCAAGAAGAATTAGAGAATCTGAATAGACCTATCATAAGTAAAGAGATTGAAACAGTAATCAAAACTTCCCAAGAAACAAAAATCTTTGACCAGATGGCTTCTCTGGAAAATTCTACCAAACATTCAAAGAAGATTTAATTCCTATCCTTCTCAAACTATTCCAAAAAATCTAGGGAGAGGGAACACTTCCTAACACATTCTAGGAGGCCAATATCATGCTGATACCAAAATCAGTCAAGGACAACACAAAAAGGAAAATTACAGGCTAATATCCTGATAAACACAGATGCAAAATCCTCAACAAAATATTGGCAAACAGAGTACAGAAAGACATTTAAAGGATAATACACCATGATCAAGTGGGATTTATACCAGGGACACAGAGATGGTTCAGCATCTGCAAATCAACCAATGTGATAAACCACATTAACAAAGGGAGGAATAAAAATCATATGATCACCTCAATAGATGCAGAGAAAGAATTTGACAAGATCCAACATCTATTTATGATAAAAACCCTCAAGGAAATGGGAATAGAAGGAAAGTACATCAACATAATAAAGGCCATACATGACAAAAAATACAGCCAACACCATACTCAATGTAGAAAAACTGAGAGTCATCCCTCTGAGAAGAGAAACAAGACAAGGGCGCACAATCTCGACATTCTTATTCAATGTGGTACTGGAGGGTTTTGCCAGAGCGATTAGACAAAAAAAAATATATATCCAAATAGGAAAGGAAGAAGTGAAAATCTTGCTGTTTGCAGATGACGTGATTCTATACTTAGAAAACCCCAAAGAATCCATTGGAAAACTATTAGAAATAATCAACAACTACAGCAAAGTTTCAGGGTACAAAACCAATGTACAAAAATCAGTTGCATTTCTATACTGTAATAACAACCTAGCAGGAAGAGATCTCAAGAATACAATCCCATTTACAATCTAAACAAAAAGAATAAAGTGTACAGGAATAACCTTAACCAAGGAGATGAAAGACCTATAAGATTTTGTTGAAAGAAATTGAAGAATGTAAAGAAATGGAAAAATATTGAAGGCTCATGGATTGGAAGTATAAGCATAGCTAAAATGTCCATATCACCTAAAGCAATCTACAAATTTAATGCAATCTCAATCAGAATCCCAATGACACTCTTCACAGAAATAGAACAGAGAATCCTAAAATACATGTGGAACAACAAAAGATCCTGAATAGCCAAAGCAATGCTGAGAAAAAAGAACAAAGCTGGAGGCATCACAATCCCTGACTTCAAAGTATACAACAAAGCGATAGTATTCAAAACAGCACAGCAGTGGCACAAAAGCAGACACACAGATCAACAAAACAGAATAAATCCCAGAAATAAAACCAGACATCCATGGACAGCTGATTTTTGGCAAAGGAGCCAAGAACATACAATGGAGGAAGGAAAATGTCTTCAAAAAATGGTGATGGGGAAACTGGACAGCCACATGCAAAAGAATGCAAGTTGACCATCACCTTACACCATACAGAAAAACTAACTCAGAATGAATTAAAGACTTGAAGGCAAGACCTGAAACCATAAAAATCCTAGAAGAAAATATAGGCAGTATACTCTTTGACATCAGTCTTAGAAGGATCTTTTCGAATACCATGTCTCCTCGGACAAGGGAAACAAAAGAAAAAACAAACAAATGCATCTACATCAAACTAAAAAGCTTCTTCAAGGCCAAGGAAACCAGGAACAAAATGAAAAGACAACCCACCAACTTGGAGAAAATATTTGCAAATCATATATCAACATATATGCAAATCATATAATCAACAAGCGGTTAATCTCCAAAAGAACTCATAAAACTCAACAACAACAACAAAAAAACCTGATCAAAAAATGGGCAGAGGATGTGAACAGACATTTTTCCAAAGAAGATATACAGATGGCCAACAGGCACATGAAAAGATGTTCAGTATCACTAGTCATTAGGGGAATACAAATCAAACTACGATGAAATATCACCTTCCACGTTAA
This sequence comes from Equus quagga, assembly GCF_021613505.1. NCBI lineage: Eukaryota > Metazoa > Chordata > Mammalia > Perissodactyla > Equidae > Equus > Equus quagga. Next base: position 14,367 of record NW_025797076.1, on the reverse strand, counting down.
AATGGCTATACTTACTGAGACAAAAAATGAGAAATGTTGGAGAGAATGTGGAAAAAGGGAACCCTCATACCCTGCTGGTGGGAATGCAAATTGTGCAGCCACTGTGGAAAACAGTATGGAGATTTCTCAAAAAATTAAAAACAGAAATACCATATGATCCGGCCATCCCACTACTGGGCATTTATCCAACGAACTTGAAATCAACAATTCAAAGAGACTTATGCACCCCTGTGTCCCTTGCAGCATTATTCACAATAGCCAAGACCTGGAAGCAACCCAAGTGCCCATTAACTGATGAACGAATAAAGAAGACGTGGTAGCATATGTATACATACATACGTATATATACATACATACACACACACACACACACACACAATGGAATACCATTCAGTCATAAAAAAGGACAAAATCTTCCCATTTGAAACACCATGGATGGACCTGAGGGTATGATATTAAGTGAATTAAGCCAGACAGAGGGAGACAAACACTGCATGATTCCACTCATACATGGAAGATAAATACACGGACAAAGAGAACAGATTACTTGTTGCCACAGGGGAAGAAGGGGTTGGGGGTGGGTGAAAGGGGTAAAGGGGCACACATATCTGGTGATGGATAAAAATCAGACTATTGTTGGTGAGCATGTTGCAGTCTTTACAGAAACTGATAAACAATAATGTACACCTGAAATATCACAGTGTTATCAACCATTATGACCACAATAAAATAATTTAAAAAAAGAAAAATGTTAACTAGACTTACCATGGTGATCACTTTGCAATATATACAAATGCAGATCATTATATCGTACACCTGAAACTAATATAATGTTTTATGTCAATTATACCTCAATAAAAAAACAAATAAAATATATGATGCCCCCTGACACAAAACAAGTACTCAATACGTACTAACCACTACTCTTCTGCACAGTTGATTCAGTTCCTAAATTCTAATTTTTAAAAATGGAAGAAAGCAGAGGAAGAGATTAAGGAAGGAGGTAATGAGGAAGAAAAAGGAACAGTAAACACACTTGTCAGATGGCACAGCATGGTGTGGCATAAGGAGCATTAAGGAGGGTCAGCAATCCCATGGGAGTGGGATTGCCACATGGTGGCTGTGTGACCACAGCCACATCCTCTCTCTGAGCCTGGGTTTCTCACAACCAGCGCTTTACAAGTTCCATGTTTCTGGGGAGAAGAGCAAAGTGGAAGAAGACGGTGGTGAAACTCCAGGACCAAGGGGCTGTCCCAAGGTCTACCAGAGACCTACTTGATAATGCTTATCCTGCTTCAGTGTTCCATCTTGGTCTTTCCATGATTGAGTTCATTAGGTTTCATTCCATTACTTTGATTTGATATGTTCATGGAACATTTCTGAACACCTGTGCGTTTGGCAGGGGGTGACTTGCATTAGCAATTCTGTTCTCAGCACCCCTCAAAGCCTGATGTCAGGCAGGGCTAATGGCAAAGTAAACGATGTTATCTAATCTTTCTGCCAGGCCAGTCCAGCATGATGAGATTACTTGGCTTCTCTGCTGGCAGCCATAGGTCGGCCCTGGCAGAGGATCAGAACTTACAGATAACTTGTGGCCCAGGAGTCAGGACACCACTTTCCTTCCCAAGAGGTCCTCTGGGGACAGGGTAAAATGGCTTCTCTGAGTCCCCCTGGGATGGAGGCTGTGGCCATCATAAAATGTACAACTCACATTCCAACCAATGGACAGAAACCTGGTGGATGTGTGTGAGAATAGAGCATGGCCTGGGACAAGAGTCTCCCAAGACCAGATCCTTCTGGGACCCAGCTTCTAGTCCCTCCTGTGTCACTATGTAGTTAAGGGAACCTGAGCTGATCTCTTGACTTTTCTGAACTGTGTCAATGGGGACAATGCAGGAATAATATGTTTTTAAGAGATCATGTATCTCAAAGCACTCAGAAAAGCATGAAGAGCCACAGAAATGCAATCCTTGTTGTGTGAAGGGAGGTTTGCAGAGAAGCAGAGCAAGGATGTCAACGCCCTCCTTCTCAGATCACTCACATCGCTGGAGCAGAAAGCCACCTTCAAGGGCACTGAAATGGTCCCCAATGGAGAAGAGCAGGAGGCAGCCAGGTGGATCCTTGTGGAGTGTTCTAGAGGTTTCTAGCCCTGTATTAGTTTTATACTATTGATCACAAAATAACACAAATTTAGCAACTTAAAACAACTCACATGTATTATCTCAGGGTTTTGTGTGTCAGGGATCCAGTTTGGCTGGGTCCTCTGTTTTAGGACCAGTCACAAGGCTGTAGTCAAGGTGTCAGCCAGGACGTGGTCTCATCTGAGGCTCGACTGGAGGAGGGTCTGCTTCCAAGATCATGTGGTTGTTGACAGGATTCAGTTCCTGGAAGATTGTCAGGCTGGGGGCTTCAGTTCCTCTCAGGCTGTTGGCTGGAGGCAACTCTCTATTCCTTGTCATGTAGACCACTCTATGGGGCAGCTCGAACCATCAAAAGCAGCAAGAGAGAGAGTCCATTACAGAGTCTGCTGGCAAGTCAGAAGTAACAATCTCGTGTAATGTAATCACAAGAGTGACATCCCCTCTGCTTTGCCATATCCTACTGGTTAGAAGCAAATCACAGGTCCTGCACATGTTCAAGGGGAGGAGATTACAAGGGACATGGATATCAGGAGACAAGGGTAAATGGGACCATTGTAGAGTCTGTCAAAAGCCTGGAATTGGTGTCACCAAACATGTCAGTCTCCCTCAGTGTGTTAAAATGTCTCATATGGGAAGACAATTATCTTCACCAATCCCAGAGTTTCCCAGTAGTGTTACCTGAAGCCCCATCTGAGTGGAAAGAAGAGAACCCTCCCCTCTCTGCCCTCTCTTGAGCTAACAACAAAGTCCTTGAAGGCATAGCTTATTTCCATCTTGCTCATGGATGTGCTCCCAGTGACTAGAACATGCCTACTACCTAGCAGGTAGCAGGTGTATAATAGAAATGTGTTGGATGAATGGGTGAATGGGTCCTGCAGGTTCCTGCCTGGGCAGTCTTCCTTCTGCTTCCCAAAAATATTTCTCCTCTGTTCAAAATTCCTGTATGGATCCCACAGACAACATATGCCCCCAAATCTATGCCCATTCTTGGGCTCCAAGCCTATAAGCAGCTCCAGGGTGCACAGTGGAGCGTGGACACTATCTACCCCTCCTAGTTTGACTCTGGCCACCCCACCCTCACCCCCAGGATGACAGCAAAGAGCCTGTCTGGAGGGCTCAGCACCCAGGGGGTCTGAGAAATGTTCACAGTCCTCACTCAGCTCCTCGGAGCCTCGTCTCACCTTCCAAATTCGTCACTCCCGTCTCCCAAAAAGGAAGAGAAAAGAAGACTGTGGACAGATTTTACTCCTGGATCCAAAGGACCAAAATGGAAGCAGAGATGATGAGTGGGTGTTCTCTTCTTCATTTCCTTTGATGGTATCACATTTCATTTGAAATGAACACGTTTGTCCCCTCCAAGGAGCCTCCACAGGCAGAGCCTGGTATCCATTCCCTTCACCCCACCGTGTGGCCGTCACTGGCTGAGCCTGTCACCTGCTGTGAAGTTAGGGGCATCAGGTCTCTTGTCACAGAATAAAATTTGCCCTTTTAAGTGTACAATCTAGAGATAGAACATTTCCACCACCCAAAAAATTTCCCCTGTGCCCCATTGTAGTCAGCCTCTTCCCTCGGTCTCAGACTTGTTTTACGTTCTTAGTATTTTGCCTTTTCCAGATGCCACATAAACAGAATCTTACAAGTGTTGCCTTTGGGGTTTGGCCTCCTTCACTCAGCACAACACTCGTGAGATTCACCCGGCAGCTCCTCTGTCTCTACTGCTGACGGCTCGTCCCCCGTGCGGCTGCACCACCACTTGCTCATCCAGGGACAAGCTGAAGGACAGTCGTGTTGTTTCGAGTTTGGGGCAGTTATGAAAAAAGTTGTTATAAACATTTGCTTGCAGGTCTTTGTGGGGACATATATTTTTCATTTCTTTTCAGTAAATAGCCAGGAGCAAGATGGCTGAGTGTAACTGCACGTTTATAAGAAACTGCTCAGCTGTTTTCCACAGCGGCTATGCCCTCTCCCCTCCCACCTGCACTGTAGGAAAGTCCCACGTGCTCAGCATCCTCGTCAGCACTTGGTGTTGACTGTTGTTTTCATTTCATCTGCTCTGTGTGTGTGGCTCGTCAGCACTTTATATTTAGTCCTCGTACAAACCTATGAAATTAGTGGTACTATTAATCCCACTTCACAGATGAGGAACCTGAGTTTCAGGGAGACTGGATCACCAGTCCCGGGTCTTACAGCTATTCAGAGTCAGGGCTGGGATTCAAACTCTGACCCTGGAGCCAGAGCTCTTCATAAGAATCTGATTTCAGAACCCCATCCCCAGATATGGCTAGCTAATGACTGGTGATCTCCCTCCTCCACAATTCTTCAATTGGTTTTCACTCCACTGGATAAATCCCACAAAATAGAGAATCCATTGGTTGGGAGGCATTTTCTTTTAAGAAGACAAGCTTTCTAAGTCATTCACCCACTAGTATGAATTTTCCCAGGTTGCTTTGCTCCATTGCAGCTGATTCAGGCAAGTTTTAAGCATGGGGCTCCTGGGAGAGTCAGACCCAGGTGGAATCTCAAAGGTGGAGGCTTCCAGCAACCTGAGAGCGTGGGAGAAGAGCAGTAGGAAGAGAAGGGGTACAGAAAGTGAGGGGCACAGATTCCAAAGACAAACCTGGCCTCTTTTAAGTGTGCTTCCTCCAGGAAAGGAACGCAGCATTCTTCCACTTGTTTCGCTCCCTCCTCTTCCTCTGTACTGCACGCACCACTGTCCCAGGACTCGGCCCCATTGTCATAAGCATAATATTATGCAAGAGCATAATAAGGCCCATAGGCTAGTTAGACACCCAAGAACCCCACATAATGACATTTCTGTGGGGAGGTCGGTCCTGATTCCCCAAACCACTGACCCACAAATGTGCTCTGGGTTAGCAGCTACAGGAAAGTGGCCCATTGCTAAGTGGGGTTGGCTCACCAAGAATCCCAGCATCTGTCTCACCAGGAGAAATCAGGGTACACTGAGCTCCTTTGACATCTGTTCAAGGTTAAGTGCACCTTAGACCAACTTTGTCAAAATATTCAGCTTGACAAGCTTCCATGCAGCCTCTTTTCATTATTTGAGAAATAAGCCAACTCTCCATTTCTTGTTCTCTGCAGGTGCATCCTAATCGTGGGATGTGGTTACAATGGAAAGCTGCCCAAATGGAAACTTCTCAGAACATGGCACAGGGGCAGGGACAATCTTATCGGCAACCTTTCTGTTTGGGGTTAGGATAATGGGTGACGTTTGGAGGCTGATAAGGCAGGTTTCCCGAGGACTTGTGCTGTATATAAGGAGCAGCTCCTTCCTCTGCTATACGCCTTCCACCCTTCTTCCCTTCTCTGGAGACTTGGGACCCAGGAAGAACCATGAAGTGGCTGCTGCTGCTCAGCTTGGTGGCGCTCTCTGAGTGCCTTATCTACAAGTGAGTCTGGGGGACACGCTGCATGAAGAACAGCTTCCAAGGGGCTGCTTCCCTTCACTGCCTGTCACCCTGTCTTCTTTTCCTCCCTTATTTTTCTTCTTCCATTCTTCCTTCATACAACTGCTTCCTGTGTTCCCTCAACTTGAGTCTCCTTTCTTGTCTCTCTCTCTGCCCTTTTGTGGAGGCAGTCCTGTAGATGTGGTTAACAGCCCCAGTCCTCAAGTCCAGTGCGGCTTTGGTTCCCAGCTCCATCACTGGGCCAGGCGACTTTGGGCAACCACTGAACCTCTTTGAAACAGGGTAGAAAAAATGGGAGCATCTGCCCTCTTGACTTCCTTCCTTCTTTCTCTCTTGGACAAGCTTCCTTTACCTTCAGGGCCTTCCACAGCACCCCATGAGTAGGCTCCTTCCCCAATTATACTTCCTCCTCCAAACCATCCCATTTGCAAATGCTCTGCCACAGGGTTCCACTTGTCAAAAAGAAGTCCTTGAGGCAGAACCTGCGCGAGAATGGCCTGCTGGAGGACTTCCTCAAGCAGCATCCCCGCAACCCAGCCAGCAAGTACTTCCCCAAGGAGGCCGCCACCTTGGCGGACACCCAGCCCCTGGAGAACTACATGGATGTGAGTGCAGGGCAGGTGGTGTGGGGGTGCAGCTCCGAGGACTTGGCTCAGAGGAGAGAGGAGGTGTCAGGGGTCATGGAAGCTTGACCAGGCTCTAAGCCCCAAGGAAGTAACCCAGGGGTCTGCTCCCTGGATCTCAGAGGCACAGGAAAGGCAGGAAATCTGACAGTCAGAGACGTTGCTCTCTTTCATTTGTTCGTTCATTCATTCATTCAGTGTTTATAGATGAAGAGCACCTTCTTATGTGCCAGGCACCGTGCTGGGCCCTGGGAAAGCAGCAGGGAACAAAACCAGGCACAGCCCTTACCCTATGGGGCTCCCAGTCTAGTAGGGAGAGACCATCATCACTGAGCATCACCATCAATGCAAAGTACAGCCAGACTGAGGGCTATGCAGTGAAGGTGACACTGTGAGAGGGTGGCAGGTGGCGGGCAGGGACACCTCTCTGGGGTAATGAAGGAGAAGCAGGGGTTGGAGAGGACAGAAAAGAGTCCCAGAGAGCAGGACAGCTTCTGCCAGCCCCTGAGACAGCAGGGAGCAGAGTGCATTTGAAGAAAGGAGGCCAGTGTTCAGGGAGAACAGAGAGGGAGGGAGGCGCAGAGTGAGGCCTGTGGGGTCGGTGGGTGGAGCCAGATCAGAGTCTCTGATGAGGTCTGTGTTCTCATGGCCACTGAATCATCTTAACCAGGGGGGTTGACACGATCAGTGTGGAGTTTCAGGAAGCTGGCTGACTCTTCCATTTGGGACCCAATGGCAACACCCTGCCCTGTGGTAGATATTGTGTGTCACCTGTGTGAGGGCACAGGGTCAACAATAGGAAGCACTGTTGCCTGTGGTTAAGAACTTAGCCTGTGAAATCTGCCAGACCTGGTGCGAATCTGGACTCTAATGGTTCCGAGCCACGTGACCTTCAGCAAGTCATTTAAATTCTTAGAGCGAGCCCCAGTTTGCTCGTCTGTCAAACAGCACCCCAGATATCTACCACCAGAGGGTTGTTGTGAGTAACTAACAAAGTAATGGCTTTTTGGAGGCTTAGCACAGGGCCTGGCTCTTGGTAAGAGCCTGGTAAAGTCAGTCCATTTATTCACTTAACAAATATTTATGAAGCATCTCCTATGTGCCAGAGGCTCTGTGCACGGAGGTAAGGAAACAGTGATGAAGAAGCCAAGTTCCTGGAGCTTTATTATAGAAGAGAAGGCAAATAAGACACAAATAAATAAGTATGCAAGATAATGTCATGTATTGACAAGAGATGAAAAGAAAACTCAATTAGTTAGACTAATGGAAAGAAGAAGAATTGAGGAAGGGCAAATTTACATGAAGTGGTCAGGGAGGGCCTCTTGGTGGAGGTGATCTTTGACTAGAGCTCTGAATGATTAAAGAGAAGGAGCAGACCAAGGAAAGGTCCAGAAGAAAGATTTTCCTTGTGTAGGCATAGCAAGTGCAAAGGCCCTGGGATGGGAACGAGCTTGTCATCATCAAAGAAGAGCCAGACCAGCGTGGCTAGACCTGCTGGCAAGGGAGACAGGGCTGCCACTAAGAATAAAAATCCTGACAAAAAAAAAAAAAAAAAAGCCCTTTCTCAAAACCCACTGTACACACCTTGATTTAGGAACAAGATATCTCCAGCGGTTTCCATCTTTACCTGACTTCTTTATCTCCTGATCGACATTTTACTGAATCAGCATTTCAGCATTTACTCTGCTGGCTGCTATCAGGTTACCTATTGTCCTCTGAGACGGTGTGTTCTCTGGAATGGCACGACTAAGACATTCAGGAGGAGAGCTGAAGAGGGGACAGCAGATTCTTATTAGCTGTTGATGGTGCTTAGAAGAAACAGACAGAGGGTAACAGGGATGCAATCAGGGAAGACGTCAAGGAGGAGGGGAGGCGAGGCTGTGCTTTGAAGGATGGATGCACTGGACAGGGAGAGAAAGGCAAGGAGAGCAGTGAGGGTGGGGAGCTGAGGGGAAGCCCCACGAGGTCCTGCTCCCTGGGGAGTCCCAGGATGGGGAGTGACCTGTGCTGTCCCCACCCCGCAGGAGGCGTACTTCGGCACCATCAGCATCGGAACTCCCCCTCAGGAGTTCACTGTCATCTTTGACACCGGCTCCTCCAACCTGTGGGTGCCCTCGACCTACTGCTCCAGTCTTGCCTGCTGTGAGTGCCTGGCCCTGCCCGGGACCCCAGGGCCCGCTCACCTGGGAGCACTGAACACTCAGGGGCTTCTAATAGATCCAATTTCAAGCCTGCTGGAGTCCCTCAGGGATTCTCTCTGCAAGCATATCTTGAGTAGCTACATGCCCAGCACTGGGATTAGGTGCCCTGGGGATAGAGGGTGAATCACACATCGTCCCTGCCCCCAAAGGGATTCAGTCCAATGGCAGATAGCAGCTCTCCTGAACAACCACAGCCCAGGGGACCCAAAGGGTCTTGGGGCTAAAGGGCTACAGGAGAGACAGCAGGGTCAAGAGCTTCACAAACAAAGTGATTCAAAAGCATGACTGAGGAGAACCATGATCTCACTTTTAAAAGAAAAATCATTGGTTTTCTAAGGAAGAGAGTTTGTCATTGGGAGTCATGGACAGTGTTTCCAGTTCCTTCCTCTGTCAGCTTTTTAACCTGACTTTTAATTCAGTGGAGGGGCCCCTGGAATCCTCCCCTTCATAATTTGAGCTGTAGCATTGTAAAGCTGTGACCGTGACATTGTAGCTGTGTCATGGGCTGTTCGCAGTGTGCTGTGAATGGGCTCCTGCCATGGGCAGCCGTGGGCTCGCTCTGCTCAGTGTTTTCCTGGGGTCCTTAGGAGGACTGTGGGGTTGGCTGGGGACCTTCCATCAGGCAGTCGGTGCCAACTGGTCCAACCAGGCAGGAACATAACCTGGAGATGTTTGGGCTCCAACATATGGGGAAAGGGCACCTTTCCACTCCAAAGCCCCACCCCAAACCAAGGCAGCACCCCCAGAAAGACATCACTGGCCACGATTCTTGCTTGGGTTTTGAGGTTGATGATGTCACTTCTTGTCCTCCCAGCCGACCACAACCGCTTCAATCCTGAGGATTCCTCCACCTACCGGGCTACCAGTGAGTCGGTCTCCATCACCTACGGTACCGGGAGCATGACAGGCGTCCTTGGATACGACACTGTCAGGGTGGGTGCCTGCTGGCACACCACCTCTTCCTGCTCAGCCCTAGGGCCAGCTTCTGGGGACCCTGGGGGCCACAATGCACCCCCAGAATAGGCTCATTCCATCAATATGGATCTCAGTGACACCAAAGTAATCTGGCTGGGGGAGGAAGGTGAAGAGGTGGCAGAGATGTCACAGACATTTCTAGGTGTGATAGTAGTGGGTAAGGAGGTGCTACACCTGGAGCTATTAGCTGTCCTCAGCCCGACCCAAGCTGAATACTATGGATTGGGGAGCGAGGTAGGAAAAGGCTTAGTTCTCTTTAAGCACCTCCTTCTCTTTCTCTGCCTTTGGCCTGCTGCCCCTTCCACTTCTAAAGCTTCAAAGCCACCCCCCCTCTTCGGTGTGGCTGGGATCAAGGGCTCTAATTTGCCTGGGGTCTGCTTTGTATCCCATCATTAGACACAGGAACACAAAGGACCCGTGTTTTCTGCAGCAAATTCTCACACCAATTCGCAGACTGTGTCCATCTGGAGATCAGCCACAGTGGTTACTTTCAGCAGAATAAGAAGCATTCCCAGAGACCATCCCTCTCCCCTCCTTCCAGCCCTATGCCCAAGAAGACAAGTCCTACATGAGATGAACCAGGGACACTCTGTGCCCAGGGCTGGTGCCCTGCAGGGCTCAGTCAACACAAGCTGACTGTGGACATCTTGGTCCCCCCCACTCAGGTCGGAGGCATCGAGGACACCAACCAGATCTTCGGCCTGAGCGAGACAGAGCCCGGCTCCTTCCTGTACTACGCTCCCTTTGACGGCATCCTGGGTCTCGCCTACCCCAGCATCTCCGCCTCCGGGGCCACTCCCGTCTTTGACAACATGTGGGACCAGGGTCTGGTTTCCCAAGACCTCTTCTCCGTCTACCTGAGCTCGTAAGTTGGGCAGGGAGGTCACGGTCACCTGACCCAGAGGAGGGCTGTATGGCGCTGGGTGGGGAGAGAGGGTCTCAGTCAGCATGGGATTTGAAAGGTCAGTGTCTAAGGCTTGAGAGGTGTAGCTTTGGAGAGAATGGGGCCAAATCTCTCTCTGATGAAGCATCTTCATTCATCTCATTTACCAGCTGAGTCTTTGTCACCTTAACTTACACAACTCAAATGTCACTAGTCATTTGCTCTCTAGCCCCAGTCCCCTCATCATTGGCCCCCCCAAAGACCACAATTTAAAATGAATCTACTAAAAACAGGGGCCAAAATTCCATAGTGATGAAAAGAAGATTTGATGGAGACATATATCTTAAGCAGTGAAACAAATGATGAACGCAAGATTATGTCATTTGTTAACAAAACCTAGGTTCCAGTTGTGACTATGAGTTAATTCTAAGAATGAATAAAGAATAAACCAGTGTTGGTTTTGGTTGAGTCGAGGTTATGCAGGAATATCTGAGGGTGTCGTCAGTTTCCCGAGGCACTCAGCTTTCCTCTGATGCTCTCATCCTTCTCTTTTGAAGCCATGGTCATTGTTGATATTATTCTTCAATTGTGAACTCTTGTGCTCTACACTCATTGTGTTGCATTATACTGTCAGATGTTTACAGGAAAGTTGATGTAGGCTGAGGTGAGCAAAATGATTTTTCTGTGGCCAGTACTTTGATGATTCATTTCTTATTATCATCCACATTTGCCTCCCTATCTAACCAGAATCTGCAGAGATTCAGAAACTGAATATTCCGGTAACAAGGAGGAAATCTAAAACATGTGGACTCTTTTATCCTCTTGGTCTCTTAACATTCAAGTCAGCTCCTAAACATCCTCTGCCCTTATGGGACTTAGAGACTTCTTGGGGCCATCTTCTCTCCCCAACTAGATCAGGGCTTCTCGATCTCAGCACTGTGGACATTTTGGACACACAACTCCTTGCTGTGGGGGGCTGTCCTGTGCATTGTAGAATGTTGAGCAGGCTGCATGGCCTCTACATACTAGACACCAGTGGCACTTCCTACCCCAACCCAATCATGGCAATGAAAAATGTCCCCAGACCTTGGCAAATGTCCCCTGGGGGCAAAGCTGCCCCTGGCTGAGAACCAGAGAACTCTACTATCAAGTTCTCAAGAGCAAACGCTGTCCCACATTCACTTCTCTTGAGGTCCCCACAGCAACGAGAGTGAGGGTGTGGTGGAACCACAACACTGGAACCAGAAAGACCTGGGTTCTCATCTTGGTTCTGGCCCCCCCAGGCTGTGTGACCTTGGGCACATCGCCTCACTTCTATGAGCCTGAGATTCCTCACTGTCTAGTGGAACCAAGAATAATAGTGTCCACTGTTTGGGTGTTGATGTGAGGATTGAATGAAACCCTGTCCGTCACACTCAGCACAGCTCCTGGCACTGGCAAGAGCCCAGTGAAGGGGATCTCTTAGGACGCCCACAGCAGATGTTCAGTTGAATAAGTGAATTCCTGTCTTTTCCCCCAACTTTCAACAGCGATGACGAGAGTGGCAGTGTGGTGATGTTCGGTGGCATCGATCCTTCCTACTACACTGGAAGCCTGCACTGGGTGCCTGTTTCTAACGAGGGTTACTGGCAGATCACCATGGACAGGTGAGATGGCCGTGGATGGGCACTGTCCTGGCGTGGGCCTCAGATCTCATTTCCTTATAGACTCCTAGTTAACTAAGCTTTCCAGAATCCCCCTGGAACAACCAGCCAGGGAAACGTACCCCAGGAGGAGAAGGTGGAAGTTGGCCAAGCCAGAGAGACGCTGAGAAAGGCCCCTCCCTGGAGGAGGAGAGCTGTCTGGAACCCCAGATGCTCTGCAAGGATGAGACAGCCACTCTCCTTCTGCTCATGGACACGGGATACCAGCATCCCTGAGGACAGCTGGAGACTCAACAGTCCACACGTCTTGGCATTTAGAGGAACTAAGAACTGGCACACGCTCCTCCCACTCCAGGAAAAATGTCACTTTCAGTCTAGGGACAGGGCAAAATGGCTAAGAAGTTGTTTCAGCCCCTTCCTTACCCTCTTCGCCTTCTGGGATACCCCTCCTCCATGCAGCTTCATTCCCCCGCTGTTCCTCCCCCGGCTGGCCTGCTAGGGTGACTCCAGGTTTCCCAGGTGTCAGCAGTTTCCTGGGACTCAAGACTTTCAGTTCTAAAACCAGGACAGTCCTGGGCAAACTGGGACACTCGGTCCGCTCACGTCTGCCCCAGCCGTGCTAAAACTTCCTCAGTTCCTCCCACTTCCACCCCTGCTCCTCTCCTCTCCATCCCTCCTTGCATGCCTTCCCCTCTGCCTTGTGCGTCCTCCTCCAGCTCTTCATCTCCTTGGCCACATTGGGCTGTTTGCTTCCCTGGGAAGCCCTCCCTGGTTGCTCCTTACCTCCAGCACCCTCACCCTGGATTGTGTTTCTGTTCCCCTGTCCTGTACCCTGCTCATGCGGCTCTTCTTCTGTCATAATTTATTTTCCCATATAGACTGTGAGCTCTCTGCAACCAGAAACTGTGAGGTTGCCTCATCTGGAATTTCATCTCCCAGGCCTAGCACAGAGTAGACACTCAGTGAAGATCTGTTGAGTAAATGAATGAATGAGGGCGTGAAGGAGAGAAGCTGAAATTTTATCTATTGGCCAACAGATGGGGAAGAGGGACCCTCTGGGGTGACTTGGTTCCTCCCTGGGCAGATGTTTTCCCTGGAGGCTCAGGGGACCCTCTCTTGCATCTTGCTTTCAGCGTCACTGTGAACAGAGAGTCCATCGCTTGCAGCGGGGGCTGCCAGGCCATTGTTGACACTGGCACCTCTCTGCTGGCTGGCCCAACCTCTGCCATTGACACTATCCAGAGCTACCTTGGGTTCAGCGAGGACTCCTCTGGTGAGGTAAGTGAGACTTGACTGCCCCATTATAGACCGAGGTGGTGGGTCCGCCATGCAGAAGGAAGGCAATCCCTTCCAACCCTCACTCTTTCCAGGGGGTGATCAGCTGCTCATCCATCTACAGCCTGCCTGACATCGTTTTTACCCTCAACGGCGTTGAGTTTCCTCTGCGTCCCAGTGCCTACATCCTAGAGGTAAGGGGCCTCTGGGCCTCCCACCTACATGTGCCCCCATAGAATTTGGACACATATTCCCCCTTTGCATAAGGGAAAGTGCACTTCCACAAGCTGAAGCTGACATCTGCTCTGGACAGCTGCTGGAGAAAAGAATACGTTCAAATTAAACGTGTGAATGAGACTTTGGATGCAGCGTCCCCAAGGGGAAAAGTGTGACAAACAGTGGTGACGTGAAAATAAGATTTCTAGTTGCACCGCTGCATCCTTGCTTTGTTTCTCAATTACCAGCCCATTGATTCTGAGCCAGTTGCAACCTGTTTTTTTCTTTCTTTTTTTTTTTTTGAGGAAGATTAGCCCTGAGCTAACGTCTGTCACCAATCCTCCTCTTTTTGCTGAGGAAGACAGGCCCAGAGCTAAAATCCATGCCTATCTTCCTCTACTTTATATGTAGGATGCCCGCCACAGCATGGCTTCACAAGCAGTACGTAGGTCTACACCCAGGATCCTAACGGGCAAAATGCAGGCACCGAAGCAGAATGTGCGAAATTAACAACTGTGCCACCAAGCCGGCCTCAGTTGTAACCTGTTTTAGCCACAGTTTCTTAGTCTGATATGCAGTTTTCCTCATGCTCAGAGTGTGGTTGGGGTAGTCACATGATATTGACCATCAATGCTACAAATGGTTGGTTAAATGGTGATCCTAACGTCCATAGGGTCAGGGCTTATGGCACCCCTGCTGTCTCTACCAAGTGACAAATCTTTAGTCAAATGAGCCACAGGCCAACTCCTTCTTTCTATGATAATGCAAGTAGAAAACTCCTCTTGCTCAGTGGGTCAATATTATTCAGGAAGTAGTACTGATGTCGAGCTATCCCCCCCTCAAAGAAGTTGATTAATTTGTAGGGGGTCAGCCCTGACCAATGTGGTTTGGGGTGGTGGGTGCAAAGCTCCCCAGGAGATTCTAATGTGCAGCCAAGGTTGTGGGCCAGTGACCTAGTGAATGAAAAGAACTGACAGCTCGCCAC
>NW_025797075.1:0-25110 GCF_021613505.1 Equus quagga | reverse complement strand
GTGGCGAGCTGTCAGTTCTTTTCATTCACTAGGTCACTGGCCCACAACCTTGGCTGCACATTAGAATCTCCTGGGGAGCTTTGCACCCACCACCCCAAACCACATTGGTCAGGGCTGACCCCCTACAAATTAATCAACTTCTTTGAGGGGGGGATAGCTCGACATCAGTACTACTTCCTGAATAATATTGACCCACTGAGCAAGAGGAGTTTTCTACTTGCATTATCATAGAAAGAAGGAGTTGGCCTGTGGCTCATTTGACTAAAGATTTGTCACTTGGTAGAGACAGCAGGGGTGCCATAAGCCCTGACCCTATGGACGTTAGGATCACCATTTAACCAACCATTTGTAGCATTGATGGTCAATATCATGTGACTACCCCAACCACACTCTGAGCATGAGGAAAACTGCATATCAGACTAAGAAACTGTGGCTAAAACAGGTTACAACTGAGGCCGGCTTGGTGGCACAGTTGTTAATTTCGCACATTCTGCTTCGGTGCCTGCATTTTGCCCGTTAGGATCCTGGGTGTAGACCTACGTACTGCTTGTGAAGCCATGCTGTGGCGGGCATCCTACATATAAAGTAGAGGAAGATAGGCATGGATTTTAGCTCTGGGCCTGTCTTCCTCAGCAAAAAGAGGAGGATTGGTGACAGACGTTAGCTCAGGGCTAATCTTCCTCAAAAAAAAAAAAAGAAAGAAAAAAACAGGTTGCAACTGGCTCAGAATCAATGGGCTGGTAATTGAGAAACAAAGCAAGGATGCAGCGGTGCAACTAGAAATCTTATTTTCACGTCACCACTGTTTGTCACACTTTTCCCCTTGGGGACGCTGCATCCAAAGTCTCATTCACACGTTTAATTTGAACGTATTCTTTTCTCCAGCAGCTGTCCAGAGCAGATGTCAGCTTCAGCTTGTGGAAGTGCACTTTCCCTTATGCAAAGGGGGAATATGTGTCCAAATTCTATGGGGGCACATGTAGGTGGGAGGCCCAGAGGCCCCTTACCTCTAGGATGTAGGCACTGGGACGCAGAGGAAACTCAACGCCGTTGAGGGTAAAAACGATGTCAGGCAGGCTGTAGATGGATGAGCAGCTGATCACCCCCTGGAAAGAGTGAGGGTTGGAAGGGATTGCCTTCCTTCTGCATGGCGGACCCACCACCTCGGTCTATAATGGGGCAGTCAAGTCTCACTTACCTCACCAGAGGAGTCCTCGCTGAACCCAAGGTAGCTCTGGATAGTGTCAATGGCAGAGGTTGGGCCAGCCAGCAGAGAGGTGCCAGTGTCAACAATGGCCTGGCAGCCCCCGCTGCAAGCGATGGACTCTCTGTTCACAGTGACGCTGAAAGCAAGATGCAAGAGAGGGTCCCCTGAGCCTCCAGGGAAAACATCTGCCCAGGGAGGAACCAAGTCACCCCAGAGGGTCCCTCTTCCCCATCTGTTGGCCAATAGATAAAATTTCAGCTTCTCTCCTTCACGCCCTCATTCATTCATTTACTCAACAGATCTTCACTGAGTGTCTACTCTGTGCTAGGCCTGGGAGATGAAATTCCAGATGAGGCAACCTCACAGTTTCTGGTTGCAGAGAGCTCACAGTCTATATGGGAAAATAAATTATGACAGAAGAAGAGCCGCATGAGCAGGGTACAGGACAGGGGAACAGAAACACAATCCAGGGTGAGGGTGCTGGAGGTAAGGAGCAACCAGGGAGGGCTTCCCAGGGAAGCAAACAGCCCAATGTGGCCAAGGAGATGAAGAGCTGGAGGAGGACGCACAAGGCAGAGGGGAAGGCATGCAAGGAGGGATGGAGAGGAGAGGAGCAGGGGTGGAAGTGGGAGGAACTGAGGAAGTTTTAGCACGGCTGGGGCAGACGTGAGCGGACCGAGTGTCCCAGTTTGCCCAGGACTGTCCTGGTTTTAGAACTGAAAGTCTTGAGTCCCAGGAAACTGCTGACACCTGGGAAACCTGGAGTCACCCTAGCAGGCCAGCCGGGGGAGGAACAGCGGGGGAATGAAGCTGCATGGAGGAGGGGTATCCCAGAAGGCGAAGAGGGTAAGGAAGGGGCTGAAACAACTTCTTAGCCATTTTGCCCTGTCCCTAGACTGAAAGTGACATTTTTCCTGGAGTGGGAGGAGCGTGTGCCAGTTCTTAGTTCCTCTAAATGCCAAGACGTGTGGACTGTTGAGTCTCCAGCTGTCCTCAGGGATGCTGGTATCCCGTGTCCATGAGCAGAAGGAGAGTGGCTGTCTCATCCTTGCAGAGCATCTGGGGTTCCAGACAGCTCTCCTCCTCCAGGGAGGGGCCTTTCTCAGCGTCTCTCTGGCTTGGCCAACTTCCACCTTCTCCTCCTGGGGTACGTTTCCCTGGCTGGTTGTTCCAGGGGGATTCTGGAAAGCTTAGTTAACTAGGAGTCTATAAGGAAATGAGATCTGAGGCCCACGCCAGGACAGTGCCCATCCACGGCCATCTCACCTGTCCATGGTGATCTGCCAGTAACCCTCGTTAGAAACAGGCACCCAGTGCAGGCTTCCAGTGTAGTAGGAAGGATCGATGCCACCGAACATCACCACACTGCCACTCTCGTCATCGCTGTTGAAAGTTGGGGGAAAAGACAGGAATTCACTTATTCAACTGAACATCTGCTGTGGGCGTCCTAAGAGATCCCCTTCACTGGGCTCTTGCCAGTGCCAGGAGCTGTGCTGAGTGTGACGGACAGGGTTTCATTCAATCCTCACATCAACACCCAAACAGTGGACACTATTATTCTTGGTTCCACTAGACAGTGAGGAATCTCAGGCTCATAGAAGTGAGGCGATGTGCCCAAGGTCACACAGCCTGGGGGGGCCAGAACCAAGATGAGAACCCAGGTCTTTCTGGTTCCAGTGTTGTGGTTCCACCACACCCTCACTCTCGTTGCTGTGGGGACCTCAAGAGAAGTGAATGTGGGACAGCGTTTGCTCTTGAGAACTTGATAGTAGAGTTCTCTGGTTCTCAGCCAGGGGCAGCTTTGCCCCCAGGGGACATTTGCCAAGGTCTGGGGACATTTTTCATTGCCATGATTGGGTTGGGGTAGGAAGTGCCACTGGTGTCTAGTATGTAGAGGCCATGCAGCCTGCTCAACATTCTACAATGCACAGGACAGCCCCCCACAGCAAGGAGTTGTGTGTCCAAAATGTCCACAGTGCTGAGATCGAGAAGCCCTGATCTAGTTGGGGAGAGAAGATGGCCCCAAGAAGTCTCTAAGTCCCATAAGGGCAGAGGATGTTTAGGAGCTGACTTGAATGTTAAGAGACCAAGAGGATAAAAGAGTCCACATGTTTTAGATTTCCTCCTTGTTACCGGAATATTCAGTTTCTGAATCTCTGCAGATTCTGGTTAGATAGGGAGGCAAATGTGGATGATAATAAGAAATGAATCATCAAAGTACTGGCCACAGAAAAATCATTTTGCTCACCTCAGCCTACATCAACTTTCCTGTAAACATCTGACAGTATAATGCAACACAATGAGTGTAGAGCACAAGAGTTCACAATTGAAGAATAATATCAACAATGACCATGGCTTCAAAAGAGAAGGATGAGAGCATCAGAGGAAAGCTGAGTGCCTCGGGAAACTGACGACACCCTCAGATATTCCTGCATAACCTCGACTCAACCAAAACCAACACTGGTTTATTCTTTATTCATTCTTAGAATTAACTCATAGTCACAACTGGAACCTAGGTTTTGTTAACAAATGACATAATCTTGCGTTCATCATTTGTTTCACTGCTTAAGATATATGTCTCCATCAAATCTTCTTTTCATCACTATGGAATTTTGGCCCCTGTTTTTAGTAGATTCATTTTAAATTGTGGTCTTTGGGGGGGCCAATGATGAGGGGACTGGGGCTAGAGAGCAAATGACTAGTGACATTTGAGTTGTGTAAGTTAAGGTGACAAAGACTCAGCTGGTAAATGAGATGAATGAAGATGCTTCATCAGAGAGAGATTTGGCCCCATTCTCTCCAAAGCTACACCTCTCAAGCCTTAGACACTGACCTTTCAAATCCCATGCTGACTGAGACCCTCTCTCCCCACCCAGCGCCATACAGCCCTCCTCTGGGTCAGGTGACCGTGACCTCCCTGCCCAACTTACGAGCTCAGGTAGACGGAGAAGAGGTCTTGGGAAACCAGACCCTGGTCCCACATGTTGTCAAAGACGGGAGTGGCCCCGGAGGCGGAGATGCTGGGGTAGGCGAGACCCAGGATGCCGTCAAAGGGAGCGTAGTACAGGAAGGAGCCGGGCTCTGTCTCGCTCAGGCCGAAGATCTGGTTGGTGTCCTCGATGCCTCCGACCTGAGTGGGGGGGACCAAGATGTCCACAGTCAGCTTGTGTTGACTGAGCCCTGCAGGGCACCAGCCCTGGGCACAGAGTGTCCCTGGTTCATCTCATGTAGGACTTGTCTTCTTGGGCATAGGGCTGGAAGGAGGGGAGAGGGATGGTCTCTGGGAATGCTTCTTATTCTGCTGAAAGTAACCACTGTGGCTGATCTCCAGATGGACACAGTCTGCGAATTGGTGTGAGAATTTGCTGCAGAAAACACGGGTCCTTTGTGTTCCTGTGTCTAATGATGGGATACAAAGCAGACCCCAGGCAAATTAGAGCCCTTGATCCCAGCCACACCGAAGAGGGGGGGTGGCTTTGAAGCTTTAGAAGTGGAAGGGGCAGCAGGCCAAAGGCAGAGAAAGAGAAGGAGGTGCTTAAAGAGAACTAAGCCTTTTCCTACCTCGCTCCCCAATCCATAGTATTCAGCTTGGGTCGGGCTGAGGACAGCTAATAGCTCCAGGTGTAGCACCTCCTTACCCACTACTATCACACCTAGAAATGTCTGTGACATCTCTGCCACCTCTTCACCTTCCTCCCCCAGCCAGATTACTTTGGTGTCACTGAGATCCATATTGATGGAATGAGCCTATTCTGGGGGTGCATTGTGGCCCCCAGGGTCCCCAGAAGCTGGCCCTAGGGCTGAGCAGGAAGAGGTGGTGTGCCAGCAGGCACCCACCCTGACAGTGTCGTATCCAAGGACGCCTGTCATGCTCCCGGTACCGTAGGTGATGGAGACCGACTCACTGGTAGCCCGGTAGGTGGAGGAATCCTCAGGATTGAAGCGGTTGTGGTCGGCTGGGAGGACAAGAAGTGACATCATCAACCTCAAAACCCAAGCAAGAATCGTGGCCAGTGATGTCTTTCTGGGGGTGCTGCCTTGGTTTGGGGTGGGGCTTTGGAGTGGAAAGGTGCCCTTTCCCCATATGTTGGAGCCCAAACATCTCCAGGTTATGTTCCTGCCTGGTTGGACCAGTTGGCACCGACTGCCTGATGGAAGGTCCCCAGCCAACCCCACAGTCCTCCTAAGGACCCCAGGAAAACACTGAGCAGAGCGAGCCCACGGCTGCCCATGGCAGGAGCCCATTCACAGCACACTGCGAACAGCCCATGACACAGCTACAATGTCACGGTCACAGCTTTACAATGCTACAGCTCAAATTATGAAGGGGAGGATTCCAGGGGCCCCTCCACTGAATTAAAAGTCAGGTTAAAAAGCTGACAGAGGAAGGAACTGGAAACACTGTCCATGACTCCCAATGACAAACTCTCTTCCTTAGAAAACCAATGATTTTTCTTTTAAAAGTGAGATCATGGTTCTCCTCAGTCATGCTTTTGAATCACTTTGTTTGTGAAGCTCTTGACCCTGCTGTCTCTCCTGTAGCCCTTTAGCCCCAAGACCCTTTGGGTCCCCTGGGCTGTGGTTGTTCAGGAGAGCTGCTATCTGCCATTGGACTGAATCCCTTTGGGGGCAGGGACGATGTGTGATTCACCCTCTATCCCCAGGGCACCTAATCCCAGTGCTGGGCATGTAGCTACTCAAGATATGCTTGCAGAGAGAATCCCTGAGGGACTCCAGCAGGCTTGAAATTGGATCTATTAGAAGCCCCTGAGTGTTCAGTGCTCCCAGGTGAGCGGGCCCTGGGGTCCCGGGCAGGGCCAGGCACTCACAGCAGGCAAGACTGGAGCAGTAGGTCGAGGGCACCCACAGGTTGGAGGAGCCGGTGTCAAAGATGACAGTGAACTCCTGAGGGGGAGTTCCGATGCTGATGGTGCCGAAGTACGCCTCCTGCGGGGTGGGGACAGCACAGGTCACTCCCCATCCTGGGACTCCCCAGGGAGCAGGACCTCGTGGGGCTTCCCCTCAGCTCCCCACCCTCACTGCTCTCCTTGCCTTTCTCTCCCTGTCCAGTGCATCCATCCTTCAAAGCACAGCCTCGCCTCCCCTCCTCCTTGACGTCTTCCCTGATTGCATCCCTGTTACCCTCTGTCTGTTTCTTCTAAGCACCATCAACAGCTAATAAGAATCTGCTGTCCCCTCTTCAGCTCTCCTCCTGAATGTCTTAGTCGTGCCATTCCAGAGAACACACCGTCTCAGAGGACAATAGGTAACCTGATAGCAGCCAGCAGAGTAAATGCTGAAATGCTGATTCAGTAAAATGTCGATCAGGAGATAAAGAAGTCAGGTAAAGATGGAAACCGCTGGAGATATCTTGTTCCTAAATCAAGGTGTGTACAGTGGGTTTTGAGAAAGGGCTTTTTTTTTTTTTTTTTTGTCAGGATTTTTATTCTTAGTGGCAGCCCTGTCTCCCTTGCCAGCAGGTCTAGCCACGCTGGTCTGGCTCTTCTTTGATGATGACAAGCTCGTTCCCATCCCAGGGCCTTTGCACTTGCTATGCCTACACAAGGAAAATCTTTCTTCTGGACCTTTCCTTGGTCTGCTCCTTCTCTTTAATCATTCAGAGCTCTAGTCAAAGATCACCTCCACCAAGAGGCCCTCCCTGACCACTTCATGTAAATTTGCCCTTCCTCAATTCTTCTTCTTTCCATTAGTCTAACTAATTGAGTTTTCTTTTCATCTCTTGTCAATACATGACATTATCTTGCATACTTATTTATTTGTGTCTTATTTGCCTTCTCTTCTATAATAAAGCTCCAGGAACTTGGCTTCTTCATCACTGTTTCCTTACCTCCGTGCACAGAGCCTCTGGCACATAGGAGATGCTTCATAAATATTTGTTAAGTGAATAAATGGACTGACTTTACCAGGCTCTTACCAAGAGCCAGGCCCTGTGCTAAGCCTCCAAAAAGCCATTACTTTGTTAGTTACTCACAACAACCCTCTGGTGGTAGATATCTGGGGTGCTGTTTGACAGACGAGCAAACTGGGGCTCGCTCTAAGAATTTAAATGACTTGCTGAAGGTCACGTGGCTCGGAACCATTAGAGTCCAGATTCGCACCAGGTCTGGCAGATTTCACAGGCTAAGTTCTTAACCACAGGCAACAGTGCTTCCTATTGTTGACCCTGTGCCCTCACACAGGTGACACACAATATCTACCACAGGGCAGGGTGTTGCCATTGGGTCCCAAATGGAAGAGTCAGCCAGCTTCCTGAAACTCCACACTGATCGTGTCAACCCCCCTGGTTAAGATGATTCAGTGGCCATGAGAACACAGACCTCATCAGAGACTCTGATCTGGCTCCACCCACCGACCCCACAGGCCTCACTCTGCGCCTCCCTCCCTCTCTGTTCTCCCTGAACACTGGCCTCCTTTCTTCAAATGCACTCTGCTCCCTGCTGTCTCAGGGGCTGGCAGAAGCTGTCCTGCTCTCTGGGACTCTTTTCTGTCCTCTCCAACCCCTGCTTCTCCTTCATTACCCCAGAGAGGTGTCCCTGCCCGCCACCTGCCACCCTCTCACAGTGTCACCTTCACTGCATAGCCCTCAGTCTGGCTGTACTTTGCATTGATGGTGATGCTCAGTGATGATGGTCTCTCCCTACTAGACTGGGAGCCCCATAGGGTAAGGGCTGTGCCTGGTTTTGTTCCCTGCTGCTTTCCCAGGGCCCAGCACGGTGCCTGGCACATAAGAAGGTGCTCTTCATCTATAAACACTGAATGAATGAATGAACGAACAAATGAAAGAGAGCAACGTCTCTGACTGTCAGATTTCCTGCCTTTCCTGTGCCTCTGAGATCCAGGGAGCAGACCCCTGGGTTACTTCCTTGGGGCTTAGAGCCTGGTCAAGCTTCCATGACCCCTGACACCTCCTCTCTCCTCTGAGCCAAGTCCTCGGAGCTGCACCCCCACACCACCTGCCCTGCACTCACATCCATGTAGTTCTCCAGGGGCTGGGTGTCCGCCAAGGTGGCGGCCTCCTTGGGGAAGTACTTGCTGGCTGGGTTGCGGGGATGCTGCTTGAGGAAGTCCTCCAGCAGGCCATTCTCGCGCAGGTTCTGCCTCAAGGACTTCTTTTTGACAAGTGGAACCCTGTGGCAGAGCATTTGCAAATGGGATGGTTTGGAGGAGGAAGTATAATTGGGGAAGGAGCCTACTCATGGGGTGCTGTGGAAGGCCCTGAAGGTAAAGGAAGCTTGTCCAAGAGAGAAAGAAGGAAGGAAGTCAAGAGGGCAGATGCTCCCATTTTTTCTACCCTGTTTCAAAGAGGTTCAGTGGTTGCCCAAAGTCGCCTGGCCCAGTGATGGAGCTGGGAACCAAAGCCGCACTGGACTTGAGGACTGGGGCTGTTAACCACATCTACAGGACTGCCTCCACAAAAGGGCAGAGAGAGAGACAAGAAAGGAGACTCAAGTTGAGGGAACACAGGAAGCAGTTGTATGAAGGAAGAATGGAAGAAGAAAAATAAGGGAGGAAAAGAAGACAGGGTGACAGGCAGTGAAGGGAAGCAGCCCCTTGGAAGCTGTTCTTCATGCAGCGTGTCCCCCAGACTCACTTGTAGATAAGGCACTCAGAGAGCGCCACCAAGCTGAGCAGCAGCAGCCACTTCATGGTTCTTCCTGGGTCCCAAGTCTCCAGAGAAGGGAAGAAGGGTGGAAGGCGTATAGCAGAGGAAGGAGCTGCTCCTTATATACAGCACAAGTCCTCGGGAAACCTGCCTTATCAGCCTCCAAACGTCACCCATTATCCTAACCCCAAACAGAAAGGTTGCCGATAAGATTGTCCCTGCCCCTGTGCCATGTTCTGAGAAGTTTCCATTTGGGCAGCTTTCCATTGTAACCACATCCCACGATTAGGATGCACCTGCAGAGAACAAGAAATGGAGAGTTGGCTTATTTCTCAAATAATGAAAAGAGGCTGCATGGAAGCTTGTCAAGCTGAATATTTTGACAAAGTTGGTCTAAGGTGCACTTAACCTTGAACAGATGTCAAAGGAGCTCAGTGTACCCTGATTTCTCCTGGTGAGACAGATGCTGGGATTCTTGGTGAGCCAACCCCACTTAGCAATGGGCCACTTTCCTGTAGCTGCTAACCCAGAGCACATTTGTGGGTCAGTGGTTTGGGGAATCAGGACCGACCTCCCCACAGAAATGTCATTATGTGGGGTTCTTGGGTGTCTAACTAGCCTATGGGCCTTATTATGCTCTTGCATAATATTATGCTTATGACAATGGGGCCGAGTCCTGGGACAGTGGTGCGTGCAGTACAGAGGAAGAGGAGGGAGCGAAACAAGTGGAAGAATGCTGCGTTCCTTTCCTGGAGGAAGCACACTTAAAAGAGGCCAGGTTTGTCTTTGGAATCTGTGCCCCTCACTTTCTGTACCCCTTCTCTTCCTACTGCTCTTCTCCCACGCTCTCAGGTTGCTGGAAGCCTCCACCTTTGAGATTCCACCTGGGTCTGACTCTCCCAGGAGCCCCATGCTTAAAACTTGCCTGAATCAGCTGCAATGGAGCAAAGCAACCTGGGAAAATTCATACTAGTGGGTGAATGACTTAGAAAGCTTGTCTTCTTAAAAGAAAATGCCTCCCAACCAATGGATTCTCTATTTTGTGGGATTTATCCAGTGGAGTGAAAACCAATTGAAGAATTGTGGAGGAGGGAGATCACCAGTCATTAGCTAGCCATATCTGGGGATGGGGTTCTGAAATCAGATTCTTATGAAGAGCTCTGGCTCCAGGGTCAGAGTTTGAATCCCAGCCCTGACTCTGAATAGCTGTAAGACCCGGGACTGGTGATCCAGTCTCCCTGAAACTCAGGTTCCTCATCTGTGAAGTGGGATTAATAGTACCACTAATTTCATAGGTTTGTACGAGGACTAAATATAAAGTGCTGACGAGCCACACACACAGAGCAGATGAAATGAAAACAACAGTCAACACCAAGTGCTGACGAGGATGCTGAGCACGTGGGACTTTCCTACAGTGCAGGTGGGAGGGGAGAGGGCATAGCCGCTGTGGAAAACAGCTGAGCAGTTTCTTATAAACGTGCAGTTACACTCAGCCATCTTGCTCCTGGCTATTTACTGAAAAGAAATGAAAAATATATGTCCCCACAAAGACCTGCAAGCAAATGTTTATAACAACTTTTTTCATAACTGCCCCAAACTCGAAACAACACGACTGTCCTTCAGCTTGTCCCTGGATGAGCAAGTGGTGGTGCAGCCGCACGGGGGACGAGCCGTCAGCAGTAGAGACAGAGGAGCTGCCGGGTGAATCTCACGAGTGTTGTGCTGAGTGAAGGAGGCCAAACCCCAAAGGCAACACTTGTAAGATTCTGTTTATGTGGCATCTGGAAAAGGCAAAATACTAAGAACGTAAAACAAGTCTGAGACCGAGGGAAGAGGCTGACTACAATGGGGCACAGGGGAAATTTTTTGGGTGGTGGAAATGTTCTATCTCTAGATTGTACACTTAAAAGGGCAAATTTTATTCTGTGACAAGAGACCTGATGCCCCTAACTTCACAGCAGGTGACAGGCTCAGCCAGTGACGGCCACACGGTGGGGTGAAGGGAATGGATACCAGGCTCTGCCTGTGGAGGCTCCTTGGAGGGGACAAACGTGTTCATTTCAAATGAAATGTGATACCATCAAAGGAAATGAAGAAGAGAACACCCACTCATCATCTCTGCTTCCATTTTGGTCCTTTGGATCCAGGAGTAAAATCTGTCCACAGTCTTCTTTTCTCTTCCTTTTTGGGAGACGGGAGTGACGAATTTGGAAGGTGAGACGAGGCTCCGAGGAGCTGAGTGAGGACTGTGAACATTTCTCAGACCCCCTGGGTGCTGAGCCCTCCAGACAGGCTCTTTGCTGTCATCCTGGGGGTGAGGGTGGGGTGGCCAGAGTCAAACTAGGAGGGGTAGATAGTGTCCACGCTCCACTGTGCACCCTGGAGCTGCTTATAGGCTTGGAGCCCAAGAATGGGCATAGATTTGGGGGCATATGTTGTCTGTGGGATCCATACAGGAATTTTGAACAGAGGAGAAATATTTTTGGGAAGCAGAAGGAAGACTGCCCAGGCAGGAACCTGCAGGACCCATTCACCCATTCATCCAACACATTTCTATTATACACCTGCTACCTGCTAGGTAGTAGGCATGTTCTAGTCACTGGGAGCACATCCATGAGCAAGATGGAAATAAGCTATGCCTTCAAGGACTTTGTTGTTAGCTCAAGAGAGGGCAGAGAGGGGAGGGTTCTCTTCTTTCCACTCAGATGGGGCTTCAGGTAACACTACTGGGAAACTCTGGGATTGGTGAAGATAATTGTCTTCCCATATGAGACATTTTAACACACTGAGGGAGACTGACATGTTTGGTGACACCAATTCCAGGCTTTTGACAGACTCTACAATGGTCCCATTTACCCTTGTCTCCTGATATCCATGTCCCTTGTAATCTCCTCCCCTTGAACATGTGCAGGACCTGTGATTTGCTTCTAACCAGTAGGATATGGCAAAGCAGAGGGGATGTCACTCTTGTGATTACATTACACGAGATTGTTACTTCTGACTTGCCAGCAGACTCTGTAATGGACTCTCTCTCTTGCTGCTTTTGATGGTTCGAGCTGCCCCATAGAGTGGTCTACATGACAAGGAATAGAGAGTTGCCTCCAGCCAACAGCCTGAGAGGAACTGAAGCCCCCAGCCTGACAATCTTCCAGGAACTGAATCCTGTCAACAACCACATGATCTTGGAAGCAGACCCTCCTCCAGTCGAGCCTCAGATGAGACCACGTCCTGGCTGACACCTTGACTACAGCCTTGTGACTGGTCCTAAAACAGAGGACCCAGCCAAACTGGATCCCTGACACACAAAACCCTGAGATAATACATGTGAGTTGTTTTAAGTTGCTAAATTTGTGTTATTTTGTGATCAATAGTATAAAACTAATACAGGGCTAGAAACCTCTAGAACACTCCACAAGGATCCACCTGGCTGCCTCCTGCTCTTCTCCATTGGGGACCATTTCAGTGCCCTTGAAGGTGGCTTTCTGCTCCAGCGATGTGAGTGATCTGAGAAGGAGGGCGTTGACATCCTTGCTCTGCTTCTCTGCAAACCTCCCTTCACACAACAAGGATTGCATTTCTGTGGCTCTTCATGCTTTTCTGAGTGCTTTGAGATACATGATCTCTTAAAAACATATTATTCCTGCATTGTCCCCATTGACACAGTTCAGAAAAGTCAAGAGATCAGCTCAGGTTCCCTTAACTACATAGTGACACAGGAGGGACTAGAAGCTGGGTCCCAGAAGGATCTGGTCTTGGGAGACTCTTGTCCCAGGCCATGCTCTATTCTCACACACATCCACCAGGTTTCTGTCCATTGGTTGGAATGTGAGTTGTACATTTTATGATGGCCACAGCCTCCATCCCAGGGGGACTCAGAGAAGCCATTTTACCCTGTCCCCAGAGGACCTCTTGGGAAGGAAAGTGGTGTCCTGACTCCTGGGCCACAAGTTATCTGTAAGTTCTGATCCTCTGCCAGGGCCGACCTATGGCTGCCAGCAGAGAAGCCAAGTAATCTCATCATGCTGGACTGGCCTGGCAGAAAGATTAGATAACATCGTTTACTTTGCCATTAGCCCTGCCTGACATCAGGCTTTGAGGGGTGCTGAGAACAGAATTGCTAATGCAAGTCACCCCCTGCCAAACGCACAGGTGTTCAGAAATGTTCCATGAACATATCAAATCAAAGTAATGGAATGAAACCTAATGAACTCAATCATGGAAAGACCAAGATGGAACACTGAAGCAGGATAAGCATTATCAAGTAGGTCTCTGGTAGACCTTGGGACAGCCCCTTGGTCCTGGAGTTTCACCACCGTCTTCTTCCACTTTGCTCTTCTCCCCAGAAACATGGAACTTGTAAAGCGCTGGTTGTGAGAAACCCAGGCTCAGAGAGAGGATGTGGCTGTGGTCACACAGCCACCATGTGGCAATCCCACTCCCATGGGATTGCTGACCCTCCTTAATGCTCCTTATGCCACACCATGCTGTGCCATCTGACAAGTGTGTTTACTGTTCCTTTTTCTTCCTCATTACCTCCTTCCTTAATCTCTTCCTCTGCTTTCTTCCATTTTTAAAAATTAGAATTTAGGAACTGAATCAACTGTGCAGAAGAGTAGTGGTTAGTACGTATTGAGTACTTGTTTTGTGTCAGGGGGCATCATATATTTTATTTGTTTTTTTATTGAGGTATAATTGACATAAAACATTATATTAGTTTCAGGTGTACGATATAATGATCTGCATTTGTATATATTGCAAAGTGATCACCATGGTAAGTCTAGTTAACATTTTTCTTTTTTTAAATTATTTTATTGTGGTCATAATGGTTGATAACACTGTGATATTTCAGGTGTACATTATTGTTTATCAGTTTCTGTAAAGACTGCAACATGCTCACCAACAATAGTCTGATTTTTATCCATCACCAGATATGTGTGCCCCTTTACCCCTTTCACCCACCCCCAACCCCTTCTTCCCCTGTGGCAACAAGTAATCTGTTCTCTTTGTCCGTGTATTTATCTTCCATGTATGAGTGGAATCATGCAGTGTTTGTCTCCCTCTGTCTGGCTTAATTCACTTAATATCATACCCTCAGGTCCATCCATGGTGTTTCAAATGGGAAGATTTTGTCCTTTTTTATGACTGAATGGTATTCCATTGTGTGTGTGTGTGTGTGTGTGTATGTATGTATATATACGTATGTATGTATACATATGCTACCACGTCTTCTTTATTCGTTCATCAGTTAATGGGCACTTGGGTTGCTTCCAGGTCTTGGCTATTGTGAATAATGCTGCAAGGGACACAGGGGTGCATAAGTCTCTTTGAATTGTTGATTTCAAGTTCGTTGGATAAATGCCCAGTAGTGGGATGGCCGGATCATATGGTATTTCTGTTTTTAATTTTTTGAGAAATCTCCATACTGTTTTCCACAGTGGCTGCACAATTTGCATTCCCACCAGCAGGGTATGAGGGTTCCCTTTTTCCACATTCTCTCCAACATTTCTCATTTTTTGTCTCAGTAAGTATAGCCATTTTAACGTGGAAGGTGATATTTCATCGTAGTTTGATTTGTATTCCCCTAATGACTAGTGATACTGAACATCTTTTCATGTGCCTGTTGGCCATCTGTATATCTTCTTTGGAAAAATGTCTGTTCACATCCTCTGCCCATTTTTTGATCAGGTTTTTTTGTTGTTGTTGTTGAGTTTTATGAGTTCTTTTGGAGATTAACCGCTTGTTGATTATATGATTTGCATATATGTTGATATATGATTTGCAAATATTTTCTCCAAGTTGGTGGGTTGTCTTTTCATTTTGTTCCTGGTTTCCTTGGCCTTGAAGAAGCTTTTTAGTTTGATGTAGATGCATTTGTTTGTTTTTTCTTTTGTTTCCCTTGTCCGAGGAGACATGGTATTCGAAAAGATCCTTCTAAGACTGATGTCAAAGAGTATACTGCCTATATTTTCTTCTAGGATTTTTATGGTTTCAGGTCTTGCCTTCAAGTCTTTAATTCATTCTGAGTTAGTTTTTCTGTATGGTGTAAGGTGATGGTCAACTTGCATTCTTTTGCATGTGGCTGTCCAGTTTCCCCATCACCATTTTTTGAAGACATTTTCCTTCCTCCATTGTATGTTCTTGGCTCCTTTGCCAAAAATCAGCTGTCCATGGATGTCTGGTTTTATTTCTGGGATTTATTCTGTTTTGTTGATCTGTGTGTCTGCTTTTGTGCCACTGCTGTGCTGTTTTGAATACTATCGCTTTGTTGTATACTTTGAAGTCAGGGATTGTGATGCCTCCAGCTTTGTTCTTTTTTCTCAGCATTGCTTTGGCTATTCAGGATCTTTTGTTGTTCCACATGTATTTTAGGATTCTCTGTTCTATTTCTGTGAAGAGTGTCATTGGGATTCTGATTGAGATTGCATTAAATTTGTAGATTGCTTTAGGTGATATGGACATTTTAGCTATGCTTATACTTCCAATCCATGAGCCTTCAATATTTTTCCATTTCTTTACATTCTTCAATTTCTTTCAACAAAATCTTATAGGTCTTTCATCTCCTTGGTTAAGGTTATTCCTGTACACTTTATTCTTTTTGTTTAGATTGTAAATGGGATTGTATTCTTGAGATCTCTTCCTGCTAGGTTGTTATTACAGTATAGAAATGCAACTGATTTTTGTACATTGGTTTTGTACCCTGAAACTTTGCTGTAGTTGTTGATTATTTCTAATAGTTTTCCAATGGATTCTTTGGGGTTTTCTAAGTATAGAATCACGTCATCTGCAAACAGCAAGATTTTCACTTCTTCCTTTCCTATTTGGATATATATTTTTTTTTGTCTAATCGCTCTGGCAAAACCCTCCAGTACCACATTGAATAAGAATGTCGAGATTGTGCGCCCTTGTCTTGTTTCTCTTCTCAGAGGGATGACTCTCAGTTTTTCTACATTGAGTATGGTGTTGGCTGTATTTTTTGTCATGTATGGCCTTTATTATGTTGATGTACTTTCCTTCTATTCCCATTTCCTTGAGGGTTTTTATCATAAATAGATGTTGGATCTTGTCAAATTCTTTCTCTGCATCTATTGAGGTGATCATATGATTTTTATTCCTCCCTTTGTTAATGTGGTTTATCACATTGGTTGATTTGCAGATGCTGAACCATCTCTGTGTCCCTGGTATAAATCCCACTTGATCATGGTGTATTATCCTTTAAATGTCTTTCTGTACTCTGTTTGCCAATATTTTGTTGAGGATTTTGCATCTGTGTTTATCAGGATATTAGCCTGTAATTTTCCTTTTTGTGTTGTCCTTGACTGATTTTGGTATCAGCATGATATTGGCCTCCTAGAATGTGTTAGGAAGTGTTCCCTCTCCCTAGATTTTTTGGAATAGTTTGAGAAGGATAGGAATTAAATCTTCTTTGAATGTTTGGTAGAATTTTCCAGAGAAGCCATCTGGTCAAAGATTTTTGTTTCTTGGGAAGTTTTGATTACTGTTTCAATCTCTTTACTTATGATAGGTCTATTCAGATTCTCTAATTCTTCTTGATTCAGTTTTGGGAGGTTCTATGAGTCTAACTATCCATTCCTTCTAGGTGTTCCAATGTGTTGGCATGTAGTGTTTCATAGTATTCTCTTGTAATCCTTTGTAATTCTGTAGTATTCATGGTAATTTCTCCTTTCATTTCCAATTTTACTTATCTGTGCCTTCTCTCTTTTTTTCTTAGTGAGTCTTACTAAGGATATGTCAATTCTGTATCTTCTCAAAGAACCAGCTCTTAGTCTCATTGATCCTTGTACTGTTTTTTAAAATTTCTATTTCATTTATTTCTGCTGTAATTTTTATTACTTCCCTCTTTCTGTTGACTTTGGGGCTTGTTTGTCTTTCTTTTTTATTTCTGTTAGGTGTAGTTTAAGATTGCTTATTAGAGATTTTTCTTGTTTGTTGAGGTAGGCCTGTATGGCTGTGAATGTCCCTCTTAGAACCTCTTTTCTGGCTTCCCATAAGAGTCAGTATGATGTAATTTCATTTTCAATTTTCTCCAGATATTTTTGATTTCTTCGTTGATCCAATGGTTGTTTAGTAGTGTGCTGTTGAGGCTTCACATGTTTGTCACTTTCCAAGCTTTTTCCTCATAGTTGATTTCCAGTTTCATAGCATTATGGTCAGAAAAGATGCTTGATATGGTTTCAATCTTCTTTAATTTATTGAGGTTTGCCTTGTTTCCCAACATTTGGTCTATCTTTGAGAATGTTCCGTGTGCACTTGAGAAGAATGTGTATTCTGCTGTTTTTGGACGGAATGTTCTTGGTGTGTCTATTAAGTCCATCTGATCTAGTTTTTCATTTAATTCAACTATTTCCTTGTTGACTTTCTGTCTGGATGGTATATCCATTGATGTAAGTGGGGTGTTGAGGTCCCCTATTATTATTGTGTTGCTGTTAATTTCTCCCATTTGGTCTGTTAATAGTTGCTTTATGTACTTTGGTGCTCCTGTGTTAGGTGCATATATATTCATAAATGTTATGTCTTCTTGGTTGAATATCGCTTTAATCATTACACACGTCCCCTTTTGTCTCTCATTGGCTTTTTTTATTTTGAAGTCTGCTTAGTCTGATATAAACATGGCAATACCTGCTTTCTTTTCTTTGCCATTTCCCTGGAGTATCATCTTCCATCCCTTCACTCTGAGCCTGTGTTTGTTTTTCGAACTGAGATATGTTTCTTGGAGGCAGTGTATCATTACATCTTGTCTTTTAATCCATCCAGCCATTCTGTGTCTTTTGATTGGAGAATTTATCCATTTACATTTAGAGTGATTATTGATATATGAGGACTTAATACTGCCATTTTATCCCTTGTTTTACTGTTATTCTCTATTTTCCTTGTTTCTCTTCCTGTATATTTCTGACTGCCATTTCAGTTTCAGGTTTTCTGTGACAGTTTTCTCAGTTTTCTCTTTATTTATCATTTGTGTGTCTTTTCTGATTTTTGTTTAGTGGATACCATGAAGTTTGTATAAAAGATCTCATGAGATAGTCCATTTTATGATAGATATAGATGACAGAGAGAGAGATGAAAAAGTCTATTTTCTGATAGCCTCTTGTCTCCATTATCCTAAGCAGATTCCAGCCCTTTTCTCTGCCCATCTAAGTTATTGTTGTCACAAATTATTCTGTTTTGTGTTGTAAGTTTGTGATTAATATGAAGTGTTTATAATTATTATTGAAGCTTTCCTTTCTTTTATCTTTATTGTTATAATTAAGTGTTTGCTAACCTATTCTGATAGAGAGCTACAATTTTCTTATTTTTGTCTATCTATTTATCTCCTTGCTCAAGGATTTGTAAACCTTTTCCCTTTTGTTCCAGGTGTGAGGTCATTCTTGATCATTCCTTGTAGGGGATATCTTGTGGTGATGAGCTCCCCCAGGTTTTGTTTATCTGTGAAAGTTTTTATTTCTCCATCATGTCAGAAGGATAGTTCCACTGGATAGAGTATTTTTGGCTGAAGGTTTTTGACTTTGACTTTTTTAAAAAAAATATCATTCTACTCTCTCCTCATCTATAAAGTTTCTGCTGAGAAATGCACTGAAAGCCTAATAGGGTTGGTTTGTAGACTATTTTCTTCTGCTTTGGTGCCCTGAATAGTTTTTCTTTGTCATTGATTTTTGCCAATTTTACTAATATATGCCTTGGAGAAGGTCTCTTTGCATTGATGTAATTAGGAGTTCTATTGACTTCATGTACTTGTAATTCCATTTTTTTCCCCAGGTTTAGGAAATTCTCAGCTATCACTTCTTTGAACAAGCTCTCTGCTCGTTTCTCCCTCTGGAATACCTATCATCATTATGTTGCACTTCCTAATTGAGTCAGATATTTCTTGAAGAATTTCTTCATTTTTTTAAGTCTTAGTGTTTTTCTTTCCTCCACCTGATGCATTTCTTTATTTCTGTCCTCTAAATTACTAATTCTGTCCTCTGTAATTTCAGCTCTGTTTTTTTAAGACTTCTAGATTTTTTTAATCTAATTTACTGTGTTCTTCATCTCCAGGATTTCCATTTGTTTTTTTTTTTTTAGACTTTCAATCTCTTTTGTGAAGAATTCCTTCTGCTCGTTAATTTTATTTCTGAATTCATTGGACTGTCTTTCTGAGTAGTCTTGTAACTCATTGAGTTTCTTTATGACAACTATTTGAATTCTCCATCATTTAGATTCTAAATTTCTGTGAGTTCATGATTGGTGCTGGAGACCAATTTTCCATCTGATCTCCAGTGTTAATGTATTTCTTCATGGTGTTTGATTAGGTCGACCTTTGCCGGCTCATAGTGGTAGTATCTGGTTACAGATCCCACCTGCCACTACCGGCACAGGCACTCTGGTGCAGATCAGCTACCCTGGCCAACCAGCCAAGCTGGTAATCAGGTAGGAGGAGAGGGGAGGTGCACACGCATTCACACACATTAGCTTGCTCTGAACTCTGGTAGCCCACTTGGGCTGCTGGGCTTGTTAGGGGCACTCAGTTCATGGCTGAGCCACCTCACTATGGCATGACCCCACCAGCCATGATGCAAACCCAAAAGTGAAAGCATTTGTGTGGATCCCTGCCCACTCTCCTGCCTGCTCCCAGAGTCGTGTGCTGGCTGCTGTATGTGGACCCATGACCTAGATCACTGCTGCTGGTGTGGAGGAGGAGATCTGCTCACAACCTTCTGCTGCTCCCTGGGGATCCAGTACCCCCACCTTCAGACATATGGCTGCATGGATCTCTCAGACGTCCTCTTGTGCTGTGTGGGTGTCCACTGTTGGTTAATGAATATGTTTTTGGTTCTATCTTAGAGGGGAGAGACTAAGGGCACAGCTCACTGAACCACGATGCTGATGTCACTCCAAAATCTATTTTTCTTGTGAGGAGAACTTTTAACATTTACTCTCTTAGCAACTTACAAATATACAATACAGTACTACTAACTACACTCACCAAGCTGTACAGTACATCCTCATATCCCCAAGACTTCTTTATTATACGGTTGGATGTTTGTACCTTTTGACTCTCTTCACTCATTTCACCCACCCCCACCCCTACTGCCTCTGGCTACATCCAATCTGCAGTCTGTATCTATGAGTTCAGTGTTTTGGTTTTTTAATTCCACATATAATGAAAACACTGTATTTATCTTTCTCTCTTTGGCTTATTTCAGTGACCATAAGGCCCTCGAGGTCCAACTATGTTAGTGAAAATGGCAAGATTTCATTCTTTTACATGGCTGAGTAATATTCCATTGTGTACGTTTGTGCATGTGTGTGTGTAAGTTGGTGTGTATATATATATATATATATATATATATATATATCTCACGTTGTCTTTATCCACTCATCCTTCAATGGACACTCAGGTTGTTTCCATATCTTGGCTACTGTAAATAATGCTCCAATGAACATGGGAGTGCAGATGCCTTTTGAGTTAGTTTTCATTTTCCTCAGATAAACACCCAGGAATGGGATTGCTGGATCATATGGTAGTTACAAAAAATTTTTAATTTTTTGAGTAACCTTTATAGTGTTTGCCATATGACTGCACCAATTTACAACCCCACCAACAGTGCATAAGGGTTCCCTTTTCTCCACCTCCTCACCGACATTTGTTATTTCTTGTCTTTTTGAAAATAGTTATCCTGACATGTGTGAGGTGATATCTTGTGCTTTTGATTTGCATTTTCCTGATCATTAGTGATGTTGAACAGCTTTCCATGTACCTATCGGGCATCTGTATGTCTTTATACATCTCATTTCAAACACTTCTCACAGGAATTATTTGAGATAGGTACTGTTATCACCCCCGTTTTCCAGGGGAGGAAACTGAGGAACAGAGAGACAAAGTAAGGTGCTCAAGGTCACACAGCTGATTGGCAGTAGATCCAAGATTTGAGCCCAGAGTCCATGCTTTTACCTGTTATGTTGCATTTACTCCTGAAAATTATTCTCATGTGTTGGTCTTTCTCCATTGTGTTTGTCCATATGAGCTTTTGGAAGAGGTAAAAAGAGGACATGGACCACCTGCTATAACACATGGTTTTGAAGTATTGAAGTGGTCCAACACTGGCCATTTTAAAGAGCTCCCAAATATTCTGGTTTCCTTCCCCCTGCACTTTGGGTGATATTTAACTGGTTGATTTCTCTTTTTTTCTGTCAATAATGGACCTACTGTGAAAATCTTTGGTCAGACAACTTTTTTTCAACTTTTATGACTTGTGTCCAGACCCTGTGGTCAATGGGTGGAGTAAGTGAGTGGCTTGGTACCTCCTACAATGTGACAGCACATTACCAGACGGGGGTCCTGGAGAAAGAGGAAACTACAGTGATGCATCTGGTTCATCATACTCCCGCAAACTCTACACTATACATTTTAAATTAAATTTCTCCAATTTAACACTTTCATAAAGTACCTTAAATTGGGCTATTTAAGATTTTTAAAACTTCCACTGAGGCAGTGAATTTTTCCACTAACTTCTGACCTGGATTTCCTCTTGTGTCAAATATCTGTTTCACTCCTTTGACCTTTTGAAGAGGATGTTGTCTATTGAGGGCAGCTCCTCAGATCTGTGGATGAATTGCTGCTGTCAGGACTAGTGGGGCTGGAAGCATGCTGAGCCTGTGTGGCTACTGTGTTGGGAACTGCTGAGAGCTTTACAGATTCTACTCCACTTTAACCACCATAAACTCATATGCAAGCTGAGAGACATTATTCCCCTTGCTCTCTAGAGACTCGTCATCAGCTAAGGTGCCAGGCAGTGTCCAGAGCATTTTACCTGTATTACCGCATTCAAATGCTCTCCAGAATGTTGGACCATGGCTGCCATTATGACCTCCATTTTGCAGATGGGGAAATGGAAGCTTAGAGAAGTTAAGTCTCTGTCTTGAGTCTGTGCTCTAATTGGTGGTGGTGGACTGAAGCCCAGGTTTCTCTGGTTCCTTACCTCATGCTCCTTCCCACTCTGCTGTCCTGCCTCCAGATGGGGAAACTGAGGCCCAAAGAGCTGAAGTACAGAGCCTGGCTCCTACTGGAACACACTGCCTCAGCTGTGTTCACCATAGTCCTCTTTCTAACGAGAGCTCCTTTTAAGGAGAAATCACGTTTAATTGAAATAGAATATGAATTATTTCCTTTGGATAATTAAAGACAAAATAACAGCTTTCTTGAGATATAATTCACATACCATATGATTCACACACTCCAAGTATACAATTCAGCAGTTTTAGGTATATTCACAGAGTTGTGTGACTGTCCTTTGCTTATTTTTAAAATGTAATCATTCTAATCTCTATGTGATGACGACATCCATCTCCCCCTGGTCACACCTGTTCTCTTTGCTGCCTTCTTCCTGACTCTCCATGTTTTCCTCCACATATTAAGGACTTAGGACCTGTTGGGCTCCATGCTGACACTTTGTTTTGTTTTGTTTTGCAGTGGAGATTAGCCCAGCACTAACATCTGTGCTGATCTTCCTCCACTTTATATGTGGGTCACTGCCACAGCGTGGCTGGTGAGTGGTGTAGGTCACTGCTCCAGATCTGAACCAGCGCACCCAGGCCACTGAAGCCGTGCACACCAAACCCAACCATTATGTCACAGGCCTGGCCCCCAGGCTGGCACATTTTTTTAAAAATCTTTTTTCAGTAGACTTTATTTCCTTATAGTAGTTTGGGGTTTGCAGCAAAATTCAGCAGAATGTACAGAGAGGGTGCATTTGTTAAAACCGAGGAACCTACACTGACACACGACTATCACCCAGAGTCCACAGTTGACATTCGGGTTTAGGCTGAGGCTTCCCAATGCATCATTTCCTTCAGTCCTCAGAGTGGCCCAGGGTGGTCATTACTAATAGGCCCTTTTTATAATTGAGGAAATGGAGGCCCAGGAGGAGTTATGTGCCTCACACAAGGTCACACAGCCAATGCCCAGCAGAGCCACTTTGGTGACTATCACCCTCTGCTCATGGTTCCTTTTGGTCTTCTCTCCCTGGAGGCAGGAGCCGGCTGGTCCGTCCTCACCAGGTGAGGGAGGCCCCTCAGAGGATGAGCTTGGGCAGGTGTCCCCAGTGCAACTCGTCCCAGAGCTGCTGAGCCACTGGGGAGAACTGCTGTGCATCTTGTTTCCCCTCCTCTCTCTAGATTCCCTGAGAAAAAGGTGGGGGCTCTCCCCTCATGGAGACGTGGAGTTCAGCAAAGTGGCTCGCAGCCCCCTTGGAGACACTGAATCCCCCATCAACTGTCGTTCCTGCCTGGGGCCCCCAGCAGCATTGGTTCAGACGCCAGTGCTCCGTCTCCTCCAGGTCCTCTTCAGAAGGAACGAGTCTATGGGCCAGCCAGGTAGTGTAGTGGTTGGGTTCGTGAGTTCTGCTTCACTGGCCCAGGGTTCACGGGTTTGGATTCCAGGCATCGACTTAGGCACTGCTCATCAAGCCATGCTGTGGCAGGCATCCCACATAGAAAATAGAGGAAGATGGGCATGGATGTTAGCTCATGGCCAATCTTCCTCAGCAGAAGAGGAGGATTCATGGCAGATGTTAGCTCAGGGCTATCCTCCTCCAAAAAACAAATAAAAGAATGAACATGTCTAACTTTACCCATGAGCCCCTCAGGAGCTCAAGCTGCACCCTCACTCCCTTTGGGGCCGGGGGAGGCTGGGACCCCCCAGCCCCTCGGCCCTTTCCAGAGCCTTCAACCCTTTCAGGAGCCTCTACTCTACCTCCAGCGTATCTCTGGGCTCCTGGGCCACCTGTTACTCCAGAGCCCTCGTCATCATCCTCTGGGGCCCAGACCACATCCAGACAGTCTTCTCTGCTGGTTGCCATTCTGACTGGAGCTTCAGCCCTGTCCATGATGGGCCCCAGCCCCTCAGAGACCCCTGTCACCCTCCTCAGGCCTCGTAGACTCTCCTACCACCTCAAGACTCTCTGCAGGCCTGGCTGACACCTCCGGCACCAACTTCCAGCAGCCCCAATGGGGACTTCTAGGGAGGAGGAGTCCACTGGGTGAGCAGGCCTCCATTCAGGGCCGTATCTGAGAGATGGCAGACAGAGGACCCTCTACCAGTGGCCCTGGGAGCTTCTGGGAGGCTCTGAGGGCCAGTGAGGCTGTTGATGCTGGAGGCTGACTCCTGCAGGGCTCCTGGAGGGGACGGAAAACCCCCAGGGTCAGATGTTGCCTTGTTCTCAAAGAACATTTGGAATGTTCTGTGAGAATGGAGCAAATGCGTTCTCCACAGGCAGTATCATCTCTGGATGGCCTGGCCCACTTGTCTGTGGAGAAACGTGGGGCTGCTGGGCTCCTGCTCTGGAGGAGGAGAGGAGGGGTGGCCCTGGGATTCCTCTGGGATTGTGACACCAGGTGTCCTGCATCCTTCCCTGAGGTTTCCTGATTAAAGGCTGTCTCAGTCCCCCAAGCTGCCTGCTCATTCGCTTCTAGCCTTTGGAAAGGTGGGAGAATTTCACTCTGAGTCCACAGGGGAAAACTGGTTCCCCACATCCATTGCCCAGCTTGGGAGCAAAGCCTGGACCAACAGGCTGGGTTGGGAGGGGTCTTGTGGAAGCACCTGGTGGCCTTTGATGCTGGGCAATTTCCCAGTGAGAAAGGAAAAGACCAATGGAAAGGGCTCTGCAGGTTGGGTTCCGGGAAGGGAACCTCTGAGCTGGAATAGCAGGCAGGCAGCGCCTACGGATGCACTCAGCATTAGCACCTGAGGGCTGGTGGGAGGGAAGCAGAAGGAGAAGTCGGGCTGCCCTGTGGTCCCAAGGCCTCAGACAACCCCCTGCAGGAGCTCTGAGGCTGGGATGGCCCTTCAGAGTGGTCCTGAGTTGGCCAAGGGGATGGGGCTTTGTGCCCCCACGTTGACTAGTCATTCTGCCAGGGCTGCACCAGGAAAAGGGGCGTGATCTTGGGAAAGGAGCTCCCTTCCGCCAAGGAAATTTCCTTGTGAGGGCTGATGGCCAAGAGCTGTCAGCCAACAGCTTTCCTAGCAGCTGGGGAATAAACTCATCAGTCCTGAAGGAGGATCTGGATGGGGGAGCCCAGTTTACATGACAGATGGAAAGAGGACAGTGCTGTCATTAATGGGGGGAAGTGAGATGGGGATGGGAGACAGAGCAATGCTGTCAGCAGGTCACCAACTTGCTACCACTGAAACCCAGTTCATTCTGCAGTCCCCACTGCACAGACCCACCCACATTCTCCCAGACCATGCTCCTCTTGGCTCTTCTCTGACCTGCTGCTCACCCCA